>NW_028263222.1:1310000-1520000 GCF_982192425.1 Myodes glareolus | reverse complement strand
CAATATTATGGTCTTCCCAACTGTATCCTAAAATATAGTGCCAGAAAAATGTATGTTATATATTAAAAATTGTAAAAAAAATTAGCTACCATTTGAAGCAAACCTTACAACCATGCCTGATTTATTTACCCCATTCTTCTTTCTCAATCATATTACAAAAGAGCGTCATTAAGCATTGAACAGCTGTCCCCTTATTTGAAACATGAAAGATAATTCAGCCTTACCTATAGTAGTGAGATTTCTGTAGGTCTCCAGCATCACATCTTTGTAGAGATTCTTTTGGGAAAGATCCAGCAAAGTCCATTCTTCCCAAGTGAAGTTGACATGCACATCATCATAGGTCACTGGATTCTAAAATATCCCATACATGTGTACAAGAGAAAACATGATTTTGACAACATCGTAAATGTATACTTCTTTGCCAGTATAGTCATAGAAATCTGGTGCTCCCCATACTTATTCCATGACATAGACAACATAATTTAATCACCAAGTCACTTTAGAATCAAACTGAATAGGAGGCTCACCTCTATCATTTCTGAACCCTTTGAATGGGATATCACCTTGCAAGAGAAAATGCCTACTAATCAACAATGAAAGATACGTAAACAGATCAACAGTACAGAGTACAGATAAGAGAAATTGTAATAATGATTAATTCCTAACTACAAAAAAAGAAAATAAGATGAAAAAGCTGGATGTATTGAATCATGCCTCTAATCCTTGCACTCAGAAGGCAGGGGTATGTATATCTCTCTGCCTCAGAGTTCAATACCAGCCTAATACATGCAATCACTTCTAGGACAGCCAGAAATACATATTAAATATCTGTTCCACATCAAAAAAAATCAATCAAACAAACATAAAAGATAGAAACAACTCACAGGTTTGCTGAAGTTTCTACAAAGACTTATGCATTCACTTCACCTCTTTATTCATCTACCAGAAACCTGAAGTGCTGCAATTTTAACTGCAATATATATAGGATTTTACTAAAAAGCACTATGTGTTTTAAAAATTATAAATGGACAAATGAAAACTATAGCAATTAATATGCTGATTACAAAGAATCACCACAGAGCAGGAAAGATGAATCAACAGTAAAGAGTCCTCCTGGTCTTGCATACAGGTGGGCTCAAGGAGTTACATGGGGGATCATAACTATCTATTATTCCAAGTTCAGAGTTTCTAGTACCATCTTTTGATCAATGTAAGGACCAGGAACTCACATGGTGCATATTCATGTATACAGGTAAAATACTCTTTTTAAAATAAAAATTCAAAACAAACAAAACAGGCAGGAAGAAGATTATGCAACTCAAATCCAATGACTCAGAAGGCACAGCAAGTATTAATGTCATGAATACTTGTCATCCTGGGAAACATAATCATACCCTCTGTCAAATTTTAAAATTTAAGATATGGTGATGCTTAGTACAACAGCATATGCTTGATAGAAACAAAACCATCATACAAGAATATAAAAAGCAAAAATACCAGGAATGCTGGCCCACCTTTAATCCCAGCACTTGGGAGTCAGAGTCAGAGGTTCTCTGAGTTTGAAGCCAACCTAGTATATAGAGCTACTTTCAGGACAGCTAGGTCTACACCGTCAAACCTTGTCTTAAAAATAATAAAAATGTAAACAGTAGGCAACCAAACCACCTTAGCACAAAATAGCAGCTAATTCTACTGAATCTTGTGTAATTTAGTGACAGAGTTTAAGGTGGTGGGGAAGTTATGACAGTAAAAGAAGAAAGAAGACTGATTAGTTTCAATCACAACATGTTAGGCACAAAGAACAGGAAATGGGTTGAGGCTATAGAAACTCATATTGTGGGATTTCCTTCTGTATGCTGTGATTATCATTGGTTAATAAAGGGACTGCTTTGGGCTTGTAGCAGAGCTATGGGAAAGAACTTAGGTAGGTGAGGAAAACTGAACTGAATGCTGGGAGGAAGAAGGTGACATCAGAGAGAAGTCATGGAGCCCCACCAGAGACAGATGCTGAGAACTTTATCTGGTAAGCCACAGCCACATGGCGATACACAGATTAATAGAAATTGGTTAAATTAATATGTAAGAGTTAGCCAGAAAGAAGCTAGAGCTAATGGGCTAAGCAGTGTTTGATAATTTTGAAGCTGAGCAGCTGGGAACTAACAAGCAGCTTCTCACAACAAACTGGTGACCATGCAGTCAAATAAAACACAGTTAAAATCTTAGAGAGCTTGAAAAGGAATTCTAGACACTAAAAAAATGAATTTTAGCCACATTTATTTCCCAAAATGTGAAAGTAAGCTTTCCTTACTGGTGACATGCTGTGGCTCCTTTAAGAGAGGTTTTCCTGATTTAGAGGTAGCAGAAAAAAAGCTGCACCATTTTGAAATCCTGGCTTTCTGGGCCATGCTTCCGTGAACTCTGACTTTCTGGAGGGCCAGCTATGGGATCTGTGAGCAGATTGCTAATGGCAACTTAGATCCCCTGTATGCCTGAAAATGGGGCAATGTACATGGCTCTCAGAGGCAGTAAACCTGTCTTTGCCATGTCAGACTGGGTAAAGCAAGCAGGCAGGCTGTATTTGCTCTACCAATGGCACAGCTTGAGTTCTCTCTAAATGAGACATGTGTGTTGAAAAAATATGCATAGGCTTGGAGAAAGAAAAAAATATAGAAAATTATAAAAAGAAGTAAATGGTTGATAAAAAATGAAATAAAGTCTTTAAAGAGATAGAGTATAGACAGTCATAAAGTAAAGGAGTAAAGATAATAAAGTAAATATTAAAAAGTAATAGAATAAAGACAAATAAGCCACATAAACATGGACTATATACAGAGTGCCTGGATTATATATATTATTGTGTTTTCTTTGAATTTTTTGACTGTAAAGGAGCTAAGTAACCAACATATATACTTTAAAGGTATCATGTCTTCAGTATTTGGGTCTAAGTATTTATTGTTTTGGATAAGCGGTTTCCACAGAGAATGAGAACCTGTGGAATCCTTCCACACTAATGAGGTTTGATAAATCAAGATCACCTAAAAGGTCACTGTGAACACCCCCCAAAACTTACTTTGCCAAATAAAAATCAGTAAGCAGTTTGGAAAGAACTATACCCATATTCTCAAATACTGTTCCTAAATGTTTGTTTACATTTAAAAAGGGATATGCTATAGAGATTTGCATTTGTATGGATCTTGGTTTATTGATACTAATTTAAGATCAATTTCATTACATGTATTTCTGCTCTTGATTAAGGTATTGTATTTCTGCAGCTCATTAAAAATGTAATATATAATTAAAATATAGGTAAATAGAGAGTCGTCTATAATAGTAATAGTCAAGTTTTTAACATGTTAGTTAGATTTTATAGATGTAGAGAAATGTATTTCAGATGAATAGGGATTCTTCAAATCTTTCAGAGATTTTCTGAATAGGACATTTAAAATGTTTTAAGAACTTAAGACTTTTCATGACAATGAGACACATCTGCTCCTGGTAGCACCAATCTCCTACAAAAGGATGGTGGACATTGAAGAGGCTCCTTATGGAGTTTGTTAGCCATTTGGGCAAGAAACTGCTCTAGGCAGGACTGCTTGATGAACTAAACATGCAGGACTCACAGAGAAACGACTGCTAAATTTGTCTAAAGGTGAGATGATTCTTCAGGGTTCCTGATTCATGAAAGAGTCTGCCAGACATTCTGCAGGACACAGAAGAAAGCAACTGATGGACTTTTCCATTGCAAGGCAGAACAGGTCTTTAAATTTCCTATTTTATGGAAAAGTCTGTTGGATACTATGGGCCTGTGGGATGAAGATTGGAAGCCACAACAACAGAGAAGAACTTTGGGTGACTGCCCAGGCAACAAGATGTCTTTGTCATTTCTAGAGTTTTGGAAGTTGCTTACAATACACTTCCTGTTTATTTAGTTAATATTATATCCTTCTGGAGTCTCTGATGGAGTTGAAGAATTGGGAGGAGATGTGGAATTTCCCTCTCTATGCTGTGATTATCATTGTTTAATAAGGAAACTGTTTTGGGCCTATAGCAGAGTTATAGGGCAGAACTTAGGTAGGGGCGAGGGGTATAACCAAACTGAATGCTGGGAGGAAGAAAGAGTTGTCAGAGAGAAGTTATGTAGCCTTGCCAGAGACAGATGCTGGGAACTTTAACTGGTAAGCCACAGTCATGTAGCTATACACAGATTAATAAAAATGGTTCAAATTAAAATGTAAGAATTAGCCTTAAATAAGAAGCTAGTGCTAGTGGAACACCGAAGACCCTGCCGCAGAAGCTTCGAGGGGGGGCTGTGCTCTCTTCCAGGACAGTCTGCCCCAGCTAGCACCCACTAAGCTCTCTGGAAAGAACTCCTCCCACTGATACAAGGGGACAGATTTAATGAGAGCTCACCCAGGCCAGCTGGACTGGTACTGGACGAGCATGTGATCAAACTGGAGTCTCTGAATGTGGCTGAATGGGAGCTGACTGAGTCCCCAAGGTCCAAATGAAGACTGAGAAGCCATTGACATTGGCACTGGGTCTTGTTTTGTCTGCATGTACTGGCTTTTTGGGATCCTAGTCTGTTTGGATGCTCACCTTCCTAGACATGAAGGGAGGGGGGAGGAACTTGAACTTCCCACAGGGCAGGAAACCCTGACTGCTCTTAGGACTGGAGAGGGAGGAGGAGAGGGAGTGGGGGGAATGGGAGGGTATTGGAAGGACGGGAGGAAGTGGAAATTTTTTTAAATAAATAAATAAGTAAATTAAAAAAAGAAGCTAGTGCTAAAAGGCCAAGCACTGATTTAATTAATACAGCTTCTGTGTGATTATTTCAAGGCTGAGAAGCTGGGAACAAACAAGCAGCCTTCTTTACTATATCATATCACAGCCTGAATGAGAGATTTCATCCAGAAAGGCTTCTCCTACTAATGATTTTACAAGCAATCAAATAAAAGTTACCAAGAAGAGGCACATGTTAAAATACATCTTCCTCTCTGGGAGATTTTTCATTCAATCATTTACATTCTGACCTGGGTCACTATAGACTTATTGTCATCTAAGAAGAAAACTAATTTAGTCATTTCAATGATACTCATAGTCTCCAATAGCCCCTACACTGTTCAAATGTTAAAAGTCTCTTCTGATGCTCAAAACAATCACTTGACAATGACTGGTGGACAGAGGTTTCTGTCCCACCTGGTCTCACAGTCATTCAGTCCCAAACAAACACACAGGGGTCTACATTATAAACTAGTAGGCCTATTAGCTCAGGCTTTTTATTAACTAACTCTCACATCTTGCATTAGTACATAATTCTTGTCTCTGTTAGCCACATGGTTTGGTACCTTTTATCAGTGAGGCATTCTCATCTTGTTTCCTCTAAGTCTAGGTGATGACTACAGACTTAGCCTTTTCTCTTCCCAGAATTCTCCTGTTCTGGTCACCTCATATATCCTTCCTGTTTGATTCCTGGTCAATCAGCATTGTATTAAACCAATACAAGTGACAAATCTTTACAAGGTACAAGACCATTGTCCCACAGCAAGTAATATCTTGTAAATGTCAGAAAACAAGTTACTTCTATCCAACATACAATGGTACAGAATACCATTCACACTCCAAAATAGAGAAATGGAAACATAGTGAGGGAAGATTGAACCAAGACAAGACTGCAGCATAGCAGAACAAACATCAAATCCGGTAGCTCTGTCTTAAAGGCACAGGGCTTCAGTTTCAAATGGCCCTATCCCTGCATCTTTTCATTCATCTCTGGGGTTACTTCCACTCCCTATATTCAGCTAGTTCTCCATAGAAGACATTTTATAGTTTAGGCATCTCAATATCTTGTGGTATCCAAATGCAAACAAGGCTGTATCAAAATACAACCTGGGCTGTTGTGGAATATTATTGTAAGTTGTCTTATATTTGTGTATGTTGTGAAATAATTGTTTCAATGATACAAATATGTGTTGCATTCTTTTATGTTGCATTTGTTTAATTCGGTGAAGCTGTGATACTGGGCTGGTCTAAAATACCTGTTTGGCCTAATGACCAGTCAGTACCTTGTTAGCAAAGTACAAGAAGGGCTGGCAGGAAGAAAGGATAAATAGGAGGAGAGATCATGGAGGGAAAAAGGAAGTATGACCAAAAAAAGGAGAGGCAAGCATGGGCCAGCCACTCAGCTACACAGCAAGCCACAGAATAAAAAGTAAAACAAAATTATACAGAATAGAGAAAGATAAAAGCTCAGAGGCAAAAGGTAATTGGGACAATTAGTTTAGAAAAGCTGACCAGAAACAAGACAACCTAAGAAATTTATAAGAAATAATAAGCCTCAGTGTATCTCACTTTTTTGAGAGCTTGGTGGCAGGTCCCCCAAAGAGTAAAAACAACAACAGGTTTCATCCTCACAGCTTCATGGCATGAAATCTCACATTCTCTTTACTGGGTTTCTGTCACTGCCAAACATGGATGCCAGTAACAATGCTGAGATGTAAACACAAACTAAGAACCCGTTACCTTAAATTTTGATTCTTTCTTGTTTCCAGAACCAGCACATGATGAGTAATCCTGAAAAGTTTAACTTCTTAATTGACAGACACTAACACACTTGAACCACAGGTATAGCACGTTTTGTATGAAGTTGCTTCCTAGGACTAGGAATCATTTTGCTTACTCCTTACATAAATTAAAGGTTTATGTGGATGGAGTCTTACTCCTGGAGTGCCTTTCAAGACTTTCATTCCAGGGCAAGGGCCTTCTCTATAATAGTAATAACCTCTTTGAAAATCCCTGCTTGTTCCAGTAATTGGCTGCCACTTGAAACTACCTTTTCATTTACATTTATTTCAGCCCCACTTGTTTTCTTTTTAATGGAGACCTGAATGAATCATCAGTAATAACCATCCAACAGATCCAATATTTCATTTAAGGAATCAGCCCAGTTTTAAAATTGTGCTTTACTAAATTTCCAGGTAATAGACAGAAAAAAAAAGATTTTGGAGCCAAAATATCACACAGATGACCTCTAACTTAATCTGTTATGGAGTCTATCATTTCCACTGAAATCCTATAATCTCAATCTTTACTTTTTCTTCTACTAGGTTGACTCATCCAGCCTTTGATATGTGCCTAGTCTTATTTCAATTTGCTATATATGGCTTTATTGATATCTCTGGGGTATCTGCTCTATTATGAAGGGAAATGAAGATTGAGTGGATCTGGTGGAGAAGGGAGTAGTGGAGAGGACTGAGAGAAATGGAGAGCAGAAAAACTGCAGTTGGGATATATTACAAGAAAAGTGATATGTAATGTCCTTCTGTATAAGTGCTGATTTTATTGGTTAATGAATAAAACTGCTTTAGCAAGGCAGAATATAGCCTGGTTGGAAGAGATATATAGAGAAAGTAGGCAGAATCTAAGAGAGGCCATGTAGCTGCCAAAGCAGAAAGACACCCCAGAACCTTATCAGTAGGCCACAGCCTTGTGGGTGATACAGAGATTAAAAGATATGGGTTAAGATGAAAGAGCTAGTGAATAAGAAGCCTGAGCTAGTAGGCCAAACAGTTCTGTAGTTAATATAGTTTCCATGTGATTATTCTGGTCTGGGTGCCTGGGAAATGAATAAGCAGTCTCTGTTTACAAGAAGGATAAATTTTTGTAAAGAGAGAGAGAGAGAGAGAGAGAGAGAGAGAGAGAGAGAGAGAGAGAAATGTGAACACAGTGAAGGAAGATTGGTTCATGATAACACTAGAACTCAGTAGGGCAAAGAACAAATCCTTTAGCTGTGCCTCAGACAGGTAGGGATTCATTATCAAAGAGCTTAGACAGCACTATCCATGAAAAATTTTATATATCTCTCTCCTTTGCTACTTCTACTTCCTGTATGTAGCTCTCCATGGCAGATATCATCTAAAAATACAACTCTGTCCTCATCTCCATAGCTTTATGTGATGAAGTCCCACAGTCTCCTCAGTGGGTTTCTGCTCTGCCAAACATAGATGGACACAACTATGTTAAACTAAAACTAAAAAGGAAGAATCTATGACCTATAAATTTTGCTTCTTTCTTTTTTCCTGAAAAAAATACAATGTGGGCCCCCCCAACACACTCAATTTGGCTTCTAAGTTGTTATGGATGCTTGGTTCAGAGTTCCAGCAGTTTCTGCATGCTTGCTCAAATTTGGAATCAAGTTGCCTATTCCTTTGAGAAACTGAAGACCTAGATAGACGAAATCTTTCCCTAAGTTACCTTCCTAGGCTTCAAATAATAAGAAGGGCCTTCTATTTATGGTTCTAAACTTCTTGAAATTTTGCCCCTCTTTTTAATCACAGGACTGCCATTTGAGTCTTCCTAGTGTTGCTTTTCTCCACAAAACTGACTTTTCTTTTTACACCACTTGTTTTTCCACTGTAGACTTAAATAAATCATCAGTAATAAACACCCAACAGAATCAATACTTTGTCTAAGAAATCACCCAATTTCTTTGTAATATTGCCTTACTCAATTTCTCAGGGAAAGGAGACAATTGGCATGATTTGGGAACAAAATATTATACAAATGATCCATAGATAAATTTTTCATGAAGTCTATTTCCCACTGAAATTCTATGAACTCAAGCTCCACTGTGTGCATTACTTTCAACACCCCCATATTCTTAGTCCTACAAGAATAGTTAATTAAGCTTTGTACAGTTTTCTATGGCTTTTGCCATCTAAAGTCCTAATATCTTCCTCATTCCTCCAAAAGACAATGTTCCCACATTCTACCCAGCAACAAAATCACTTTTGGTGTACCACATTTTGACTTAATTTGTTCATTT
The DNA here is from genome assembly GCF_982192425.1 of Myodes glareolus. NCBI lineage: Eukaryota > Metazoa > Chordata > Mammalia > Rodentia > Cricetidae > Myodes > Myodes glareolus. Next base: position 1,511,179 of record NW_028263222.1, on the reverse strand, counting down.
CTTTCTGTAATTGAATTCTCTAAATAAAAGCATATGAGATAATAAACTGGTTTGTTTCACTGATATTTCCAGATCACAAACCACAATTGTGTAAGTGTAGGATAGAAACTCTAGTTAGAAACTGAAGGAAAGAGACACAAGGAAATAATGTTTACTGGCTTTCTCTCTTGCTTAGTCACTCTCTCTTGTTCAGCGAGCCTTCTTATCCCTCTCAGTCCCACTTGCTCAGGGTACTGAAACCTTCAGTGGAAGAGAAGAGCCTTCCCACATGATTTATCAATCAACACAATTTCCCCAAACATAGTAAGTAGCAATTTTGATCTGGGCAATCCCTCAATTACTGTTCTCTCAGATGACTCTAATCTACATCATGTTGACAGCTGAAGCTAATTAAGATAGAGATGATAATATATGAGAGAAAGATTTTTTAAACACAAAATCAATATAGTAACCATATCAAACATGAAGAACTGGAAAACACAAATAGGTCAAGAAATGGGGAAAAGTAAGCCTCTAAGATCAAGACGAGAAAACTAAAACTGTCTCTCCCCAGAAACTTCATAAAACAAGAAATGCTCAGGAACCTCATAATATAGTAAATTTTCTGAAAAAGAATGATGAAGATCTATCACTTTACACAGGAACAACAATAAATTTAGGTGATAATTAATAAAATCAACAATATAGATGGTGTCATAGGCAGAACAAGACACAAAGACAGGCCTACAAATACATATCATGGTTCCTTAAATAAGAATGACAAGATACTAACTAAAATTAAATAAGAAGAAATCACTGGTCACAGTCATCCTGTGTACTCTATTTCTCTCCTTTGCTGATAATAGACAATGGATAGGGTGAGGAGAGCTGTTCCACCATAATTGGAGAAATTTGCATAACACTTTCTGATGTTATAACTTTACAAAGAGTTTTGATTACTAAAAGGATCCCATTCTCTTATAAAAAGAAAATTATATTGATTAATATCACTTATGCACAATCTTGTTTCCTATGGCTGAAGGTTGCCTGTAAGTCTGCATCAGAGTGAGGAAATAAAAACTTTTTCAAATCAAATGCAATATAACAAATTTTTAAAGAAACAGTGTATGATTTGTATTATACACCTGAAGCAACTTGTTTTGCTCTAATTGTTTTATGAGTCACAAGGATTTTTTAAAAGAAGTTTATCCCCAAATTTTGTAAATGTTTATGTGTAAGAAAGAATGTCTCCCATGTATATACAGGCGACATATAAGAAAAGAGGGTGTCAGATCCCCTGAGTCTGGAGTAGCACGTGGTTCTGAACCTCCCAACTCAGATATTGGGATATGAACAGGCCTAATAAGTTCAAGTCACTGAAAAACTCTTAAAATATAAACTGGCATGAACTGAGTAACACTTTAGCTCCATCACTCTGTTATCTATGGGGAAAAACTTTTACAAACTTATAGAGCTAATATGGAAATCAAAATGACAGTTCCTCAGAAAACTGGGAATAGATTTTCCCCAGGATGCTGTTGTACCAGCCTTGGGCATATGCTCACAGCTGATTCACCCTCCAGCTCTCAAATAAATCACATGGAGGATTATTCTTACCTATGAATGCCCAGCCTTAGCTTAATTCTAGTCAATTTTTCATAATTTAAATTATTCTATCTATTTTTTGATTTTGGGTTTTTACCTTTATTCTATATACCTTTCTTTGCTTCTTACTATGTGGCAAAATGTGAGTCTGGGTGGCTGGTCCCTGACATTCTCCTCTTTCTCTTCTTGGTCCTCAATCCTTTTCTTTCCTTTTATTTATTCTCTCTGTCTGGCATCCCAACCTATCCCTCTCCTGCCCAGCTATTGGCCACTCAGATCTTTATTAAACCAATCAAGTGTTTTAGGCAGGCAAAGTAACACCGCTTCACAGAGTTAGAAAATGCAACATATAAGAATGCAACACGTTCTTTCATCATTAAAAAATAGTTCACAGCATAAATAAATGTAACACGTGTTCAATTAATGTTGCACAACATTTCCCCTTTTGTCTAAATAAAAAATGAAAGGTTAGAACTTTTAACTTTCTTTACAGCTGCCATTTCCTTTTCATTAGCATTAAAAAATTAAAGTTAAAAAACTACTATACAATCTATATCTAGGAGTCTTAATTTTCCCATTCTGTTTATTAAGCATATCTTTTAGGGGGCAGATGAAACAATAACTAATTAATCTTTATCAATAAAAATGGGGAGTCAGATATCGGGGTAAAAACCTGAAAGATTAGAGAAACAGTGGAAGTCTATTGATATAAATTTAAGGTCAATATTTTAAAATGAATCTCTGCTCTTGTTTAAGGTATTATATTTGTTCAGTTCATTTATGATAATGTATAGTTAAGAAATACAAGTTAATAGATAGTCATTTATAATGGCTAAACTTGTAGTCATGTTAGTTAGGTTTTTCTAGATGCATAAGATATATGTCATATGAATAGGCATTCTTCAAATCTTTCTAAGACATACAGAGTATGGCATTTTAAATGTTTTAAAAACATGCCTTTTCATGACAGTGAGACGTGTCTTCTTCTGGTAGCAGCAATTATTTCAGCGAGGTTGATGGGCATTGAAGAAACTTGTTATGGAATTTGCCTTCAATGTGACAAGGCTAGCCATTTGGGCAAGAAACTGCTCTTGCCTGGACTGCTTGATAGTAAGTTGTATAAACTGAACACTCAGGACCTACAAAAAATGACTGATAAAGTTGCCTAAAGATGTTGAGTTAATTCCTGCTTCATAAAGAGTCTGCTAGACATTCTTCAGGATGCAGAAAAAAAAGATGCCATTATAGGTGGAGCTGTCTTTGAAATTTTCTGCTTCATGGAAAAGTCTACCAGATGTTATGGGCTTCTAGACTGAAGATGGATGTCCTAATGTTACAGAAGAACTTTAAGTGACTGTCCAGGCAGCAAGATGTCTTTGTTAATTCTCGAGTTTTGGAAGTGCTTATAGTTACTTAAGTAATATATATTATTCTAGAGTCTTTGATGGAGTTGAAGAAAGACCATTTTATTATTATAAAAGATACATTAGATATAAAACTTTAGACTCACAAAGATAGAATAAATGAGAGAATTTTTCTTAATTTGCCAAAGTAAATGGACTAAATACTGTAACTATAGTTCTTGCTTGATAATTGTTTTGTTATATGTAATCTTGCTATATCAAAGTTAAAATCTTCCTTTTAATTTAGACAAAAAGGGGAGGTGATGTGCAATTCCCCTCTGAATGCCATGACTATGGTTTATTCCCATTGGTTAAGAAAGAAAATGATTTTGGCCTATGGCAGCACAGAATTAAAAAAGGTGGGAATGCTAAGCAGAGATAGAAGAGAAAAGAAGGCAGAGTCAGGGAGATGCCATGTAGCCACTAAAGGAGACAGACACTGGATGGAACCTTGCTGTTAGACCACAGCCATGTGGTGATACACAGATTAATTAAAATGAGTTAATTTAGGATATAAAATTACTTAATAAGAAGCCTAAGCTATTGGTTATACAGTCTTATAATTAATACAAGTTCTGTATAATTATTATGGGTCTGGGCAGTGGGGAAATGACCAAGCAACCTCTGTCTATAACAGGATATAATGAAGTTTGCAAGCTATACCGCATACACAAAATTAATGTCTAAGTTCAATTGTCCTGTTAAGCATTCATGATTCCTTGACTACTAAGGAATCGTACAAAGAAGCATAAATCAGCTTGATTGCTTCACTGTCTGAGAGAATACAACAGTCAGCCAGGATCTGAGAGGTATATTGTGACCCAGGAACCGTGGACTTTAACCTAAAATACCTATGACACAGGTCTCTCAAATCAGTTAGGTTAAGCCAACTCTATGGTTCCCTGAAGAGTCTACTGCCCTCTAAAATCCTATGACCTCCACTGTCTGCCATTACTCTCAAGATTTCCATCTTCTAGGTCCTACAAGAACAGCTGATTAAGTTCTTTGTCCACTTTTCTGATATCTTCAGCATTCTAATAAGAGTCAATATTCCCAGGTCCTTTGCAGCAACAAAATCCCCTTTGAGTCTCATGTTTGTTCCACCTTTCTTCTCTGTTGCTGTCATTAAATTATGGAATCAAAAGCAACTCAGGAAATGAACATGTCTATTTGGTTGTTAACTCTATTTCACAATTTCTTTTTATGATAGTTTAGGATAGAAACTCAAGCTAATAACTAAAAGCAAAATATGTGGAATCATTGTTTTCTGTCTTTCACTCTTACTTTGTCACTATCTTGTGCTTAGCTAGCCCTTCAATCTCTCCCAGGGTTGCTTGTTCAGAGATATTGCCAACTCAGGGGAAGAGCCTTCTTATATCAATCAAAATCAACACAATCTCTCTGAGACACCAATATTAATTAAATGTTCTGATCTATGCAAAATCTCAATTGGTATTTTCTCAGATCACTCTAAGCTATGCCAGGCTGATAGTTGAGGCTAATTAGAAAAAATAAACAATAATATACAAGAAGGTTTTAAAGATCCAAAGGCAATGTACTAATTATATCAATCACTTAAGCAGCAAAAACAAAAACATAAAGATAGATATGCCAATAAATGGAAAGAGGCAAACATTTAAGGTAAAGAAGAGAAAACTTAAACTATCTCTCCACAGAAACCTCCCAAACCAAAAAAATCTCAAGGAATTCATAACATGAGAAATCTGAATACAAAATTGGTGAGGCCATTATTTTCCAGAAAATAAACAATATACTTAGAAAACACTGAATAAAATCAACAACATAGATTGGTGGCACTGACAAAGACACAAAGACATATTATGCTCCTTTAAATAAAAACTACAAGATTCTAACCAAAGTCAAGCTCTAAAAATCACTGACCAGCACTCAACCTATACACTTCAGTTCTTTATCCTTTAACAAAAATAGAAACTGGCTTGGGTGAGGAGGGCTGTTCTGTCAGAATTGGAGAGATTCACTTGAAACCTTCTCATGCCTTAACTTCGTAGAAAATAGTTTTGACTACTAAAAAAAATCTTATTATCTTATAGTAAAGAAAAGAATGTCTGTTAGGATCACTTAGACACCATTTTGCTCCCCCTGATTGATGATTGCCTATAAGTCTGCAATCAAAGTGAGGAAATGAAAACATTTTAAAACAAAATGCGAAATAACAGATTTTTAAAGAATCAGTGCACACCTAAAGCAACTTGTTTTGCTCTAATTGCTTTATAAGTCACAAGCACTTTGAAAACAAGTTAATTGCTATTTTTTGCATATGTTTGTGCATAAGTGAGAATGTCTTCTATATGTATACAAGTAACACAAAAAGGAGGGGTTCAGATGTCCTGGATTTGAAATGCTAGAGTTATAAGTCTCACAACTTGAGTGTAGGTATCCAAACTCAGGTCATCTGCAAAATAAATATGTGCTGAGCCACTTGACAACATCTATAATACCATTTATTCAAAAAGTAAAAAGTCTCTCAGATTAACAAGAGCAACAAAACCTAAATAAAAAAAAAGTAAATAAATGATCGTTCGAAAAGTAATGCATAAAAATTAAGATAATGTGTATGTTAAATTTGCACCATAAATGAATACAGCATAATGACAATTCCCAACAAATTATAACAGGAAAGTTGACTACAAAGCTACATTCATATTGGAAGCACTCAGAGTAATCAATGGGATTATCAAAAAATAGAACACAGATTGACATAAAATGACTTCTTTCTGGGTGGTAGTGGTACATACCTTTAATTCCAGCACTCAGGAGGATCTCTGTGAGTTTGAAGCCAGCCTGGTCTACAGAGTGAGTTCCAGGACAGGCTCCAAAGTTACAGAGAAACCCTGTCTCAGGGGAAAAAAATTACCAAAAAGCTGATCAATCAAGAATGTGTATGATATTTGGAAAAGAATAAACAGGATGGAGAGAAAATTCCAAGAGCAAAGGCAGGAAAATATAGTCAGCTAGTAATCAAAAGACCAAAGAAACTTAGTCAGGAAACGTGTGATCTTGACCTATGTTACCCAGCTACTTATGACTCTATGTGTATGGAAATTGAATAAATAAAGTATTCACAATTTTCACAAAATTACTTCAATGTGACCTTTAAACTGTTGTTTCTGACCCTCCAGCTACTGGTATTTCTTCCAGAGAAGACCCATGCTCTAGAGCCCTTTCTGCAAAAAGAGATGATCCACTGCTATGGTTCTGCAGCCCCTTAGACCTCCTTGTGTTTTCAGGTAAACTCAGCCACACTGATGCCCAATCCCAAAACAATATAGAATAATTTCTGCTTCCTGTCACATGGATTATAGCACAAGATATAGATTCTGCTCTATCTACCTGCAAAACACCATACACACCTAAGAAACCTCTGTAGCTCAGAAACTCCCTTTGTCCCCTGGAACTAAATATCACTGAATTACACCATTATAGCTGGTGGTAGCAGAAAGTTAGAAACATTCTAATAATGTATTGCTAAATCAATATCACTGTAGTTCTATCAGCTTATAAACCATTTGAAACATTTATAAGACAAACTTGAAAGTAGACTGCAATATTCAGAACTTCTAGAAACCAGATCATCAGTTTTCAAATCTGTCTTCCCACTGTACACCAAAAGCATGACTCTGTGTCAGTGATATTACAAGCATAATATCCTACCATACCAGAGCTGCAGAGTCTCCTCCCTAGGAAATCCATAAACAGGGATGCTCAGAAGACAAGGAGCAATGCCCAGGTCATTACATAGAGCAATAGAACCACAGCCTGGCTCATGTTCCATCCAAATCCCAGCAGAAATGACAGCTCAACAGACCTTCTCTAAACACCCTACACTCACCATGGCATAACTTATGGTCTTCCTTATAACTCATTACAACAGAAGAAGAGAAGAATCCTGGAAAGAACCTGCAAGCTACCTGCCACTATTATTACTGATTGCTAAGACTTTCCAGAGTCCCTTATTAGCTAAGGCCACCTAGCTGAGCCACAGAATATTATCAGCTCCCCTAATAGCTGATCAGAGATCAACAGACAGCACAGTACTTCCCTGTTAAGTCTTTTCAGCCCAATAGACAAGGTTCTAGTCCACAAAGTTTGTATTTTAGTGGAGATTCATCCACTTTCCTAGAGTATACCCTGTTCCTTATCCAAAGCACAGGGTCCTTTGTGTGCACACTCCATTACACACTCAATGTGCAGTGCAGCCAACCCATTGCCTCATTCCTGGAAAATCCTGCAGTTAAACATGGGTCACATTAACAACTGTTGTTAAAGAAAAATAGGCCATGAATGAGAAGATAATAAGGGGTCATGGTAAGGCTTGGGGATAGGAAAGCGAATGTGAATATGATACAGTTATAATCTCAAAAAATTATTTTGAAAAGTTGAAACAGGATTTATGGCTATTGCTTCATAAACTAGAAGATTTATATTAAATCTTATTTATAATATTTATAAAACTAGAGATTTATATTAAAGCACATCAAAGATTTCTTAAACCTTTTATCTCAGGGTGTATATTTAAAACCAGTAAAATAACAGGCCTTTTAGGCAGGGCCACATTTTACTCAGATCTATTTCAGTTGAACTACTGAAACTATAGCAATTTGGTTTCAGGATAAGTTTAGTTTTTATCCAGATTCTTGATTGTCTGGTCTGTGGACATCAAGTATTGGCCACCAGGACATTTATGGAGCATCTAAAATTGATTACCTAATTCCTAATTAGGTAATCAGTACATAGTTAACACTGCTAGTCTCAACTACCGTTGATGTAGGAAAGTTCTCAACCACTGTCCTGTCTCTCCCTCTCTGCACTATGAATCTACAAGTTTCAACCTTGACCTATGTACTCACCCTCTTCATCTATGCTCATACACTGAAAGTCAGAGAGACCGGAGGTCACTCATTAGCTGGTCTATTTTTCCTTCTCACAGACCAGTCAAGGCCCAGTACTGAAAGAGTTTCAGGACTACCTACCAAGTACTGGGCAGCAGAGGCAGGAGTAGGTGTTTAAAGAAATTCTCAATTACATAGCATGAGGCAACAATATCACAAGCTCATAGTCTCCCTTGCCAGGATGGCAGAGCCTCCCCTCCCCCAGAAAATCCACACTCAACAAAGCTCAGAGGCCAAGGGCCACTACTCGGGTCACCACACAAACTACAGAATCTGTCTGGATCATGGTTCATTCCTTTCCAAGCAACTAATAGCTCAGCTAATCTGCTCTTCCTGGTCTGGGGACAGTGAGCCCTACATTGACCATGGCATGGCTTTGTGGTCCTCCTTACAGCTCCCTTCAGCACAAAAAGAGGGTCCTGTTAAGAACCTGTAAGTCACCTCCTACTGGTGCTCCTGATTGCCAGGGAGAGTCCCTCATTGGCTAGGACCACCCAACTGGGCCTCAAGACATTAGCAGTTACCCTACTGGGTGAACAGAGATCAAATGTCTCAGAGAGCATAAACCCTCTAGGTTTGTCCTTCCACACTATAGTGAGACAAGACCCTAATTTATAGTTTAGTAAAATCTTCTATTCTCCCAGAGCACTTTCTCTTCCTCCTCCAAGGCACACAGTCCTATTTGTACATATTCTATTACACACTCAATGTCAATTGTAGCCAAACCTTTACTTCATAGCTGGGAGGTCCTGCAACCAAACACAGGTCACATTCAAACAGCAATTGTTAAAAAGAGGGCATGGATTAGAACACAATAATGGGTTCATGAAAACAGTTGGAAGCAAGAGAGAGATAGTGAAAATAATGTAATTACAATATCAAAATAATACAGTTAAAAAGTACAAACAAGCTTCATGGCCATGTGCTCCAGAGACTAGGGATCTGTATTAGAGCACACCAAGTATAATTCACATCATTTCTCTCAGGGTATACAGTCATGTCAGGCAGGACCACACCATTGTATCCAGTGCTTCTAGTTTGCTTGAACCACTGTAACTACACTAATTTGGTTTAATAATAAGTTCAGTTTTTATACAGATTCTTGAATGTCTGTGGTGTGTCTCTTCTCTTTGCTAATGTCAGCTACCGTCACAGCAGGAAAGCTTTCACCCTCTATTTTGCCCATCTCTTTTTCTGTTGTGACTATGCTTGCTTTATAGTTGGTCAGTGAACTAAAAGTCTTACAGAGGTCCTACTTCACTTATAAATTCACAATAAAATCTACAGAAATTGGAGGATACTCATTCACTGATCTATTTCTCCTTCCCACAAACCAGGCAAGGTCCAGCCCGGTAGGAGTTGCAGGACTGTCTTTCCAGCAGTGGGTAGCAGAGGCAGGATTAAGTGTTCAAAGCAATAGTGTGAGGCAAGCCTGAGCTACAGGACACATTGATATAAACCAGTTGTTCTCAATCTTCCTAATGTTGTGACCCTTTAAAACAGTTCCTCCTGATGTGTTGAACCCCAACTATAAAATTATTTTCACTGCTACTTCATAATTATATTTTTGCTCCTGTTATGAATTATAAAATATCTGTGCTTTCTGACAGTCTTAGGCCAGTCCTGTGATAGGGTCATTTGATTCCCCCAAAGGGAGCTGTGACCACCAAGGTTAAGAAACCCTGCTCTAAACTGATATGAATAAATAAACAGCACTTAAGAAAAAAATGGAATAAAATTCTTAAACTAGGAAACATTGAAAAATATAGCAGTAATGCATTTAAAGAAAATGAGTGTTAAAAGGATACCAATAATTGATGCTTTAAAATGATTAAAAATAGTAGAATACTTATCTATATTAAATTTGAAATGGAGTAGGCCCTTTTCTGATAGAGACAATGCCATTAATAAGAGACTGTATGACTTTATTCATGTTAAATGTTAGCTACTGAGTGCTGTAATGTGATGGTGTTACAGTAAATTGCCTGTTTCTCAAACCTTTCCACTGACTTAACTATGTCAACTAAGATTGTACATATCTGCACAGGAGAGTTCTCTAATTGGAAATTGAATTCTTAGCAGTTCAAGCTATCCTCCCTAAATTGTACACCCACCAATTCTGTCTGTCTTCATTCATGTGGAAGGAATTAATACATGCAGGGAAATTACAAAGAGAGTCACTCACCAAGCCACATCAGTCCTTCTTTGTAATGGAGACCCCTGCAGTGCACTGCCTTCAACTTCAGTCTGCTACCTAGCCTTTATTGAGTCTGTTTCCTCCTGCAGTGAACACAGAACAATATTCTTCCTCTTCTGGTGCGAAGGGGGAAGCCATGTTCCACACACAAATCCTTTCCCTGTTCTGCAATGGGCAGTCCATTATGTGACGCAAACACAATTTTAGCACTGTGTGGTCATTTTAGAAGTGCGTGGTGATGCTGACATGTAATCCAAGGTTTAGTGTTTAGTCAAGAGGAGAACAAGGGCAATGCCTTGTGGAGCTACAGACAGGGTTCAAGCACATCTCAATCAAACTAGAAAACCTTGACTCAAAATCACTTTTCAAAAAAACTGAAAATTAATTCTAGAATTAATATACATTTATGGCACAACAGGACTTAATGTTAAATGTGACCCTGTAATGGCCCCTTGAGCAGCATTTAGAAGCCAGTTTTTTAATGGAGGGATGGGCATTTGTGCTGCTTGTAAATCAGGCTCGTCTCCTTTGTAGCTGGTTAATTGTGGAGAACAAACTTTTATATTTTGTCATACTAATGCAGCTCTCCCTTACCTAAATTCTACGTCGTGACTTAATGTCTCCCAAGAACTGGAAATTCTATTACCATCAATTCTACTCTACTACATCACAGTTGAGCAGTGGAGTGCTACTCTATACTGGAAATACTGGTTACAAGCTCCACAGAATTGACCCCAGATGGATCCTAAACGTAAATATTAAATGTTCAAAGTGCAGAACTTCTGGAAGATACTAGAGGGACCAGGGCTCTCTGACTTTGGCGAATCTGTGTTACCCAGTGATAACAGAAGCACTAAGGTAGCCCGCATTTCGCAGTGAAGTCAACAACAGGCTATTTCAAAGCAGAGTCCCACTCCCAAATCTCGGAACAGGCGCAGAAGCGATAGTGAAGTTACTCAGAGGCTTCCAGCAAGCTCAGGAAATTCAAAAATCATGCAGAATCACACAGGATCACACAGACCCTGCTGGGAAATGCAGGACCAGCAGGACCAGGCAGACACATGATAAACTCTGCATCTGGTCGCCGACTACCACCTGGCCAGAGGAGGATGAACCACACTGTCTCCCATGGCTAAACTGGCCGCTTCTCCCAGTCTGAGGATAGCCCAAAGCTTACCACATCGTGATTTTCCAACTTTTTCATGTTCCCTGCTCAGGTCCCTGCACTCACAGCAGAGCACACAAAACCACTGACGCCACGTTCTCTTCAAAGTCAAGCTTGAAAGTGGCCACCGCCGGAAGAATCCTGCACAACCTCTGACTGGCAGGTTACCTGGAGGGCCTGATTGGCTAGTGTGGTCTGAGTGACAAAAGCACCTCCCATAGAGTTATTCTGTGTTTAAAGACACAGCTCAGCCTGGTGGTAATGGTGGAGGCGCATGCCTTTAATCCCAGCCCCTGGGAAGCAGAGGTAGGCGAGTCTCTTTGATTTCTAGCCAGCTTGTTCTACAAGAGCTAATTACAGGAAAGGCTCTAAAGCTACAGAAAAACCCTGTCTTGAAAAACTAAAAATAAATTAAAAAAATAAAGAAAGAAAAAAAGAAAGGAAGAAAGGAAGGAAGGAAGGAAGGAAGGAAGGAAGAAAGAAAGAAAGAAAGAAAGAAAGAAAGAAAGAAAGAAAGAAAGAAAGAAAGATCTGCAAAGCTAGTTCCAGGAAAGGCTCCAAAGCTACAGAGAAATCCTGTCTTGAAAAACAATAAATGAATTAACTAATTACATGAAAATTTAAAAATCGAAAATTAAATACGCAGCACAATAGTTCCTGATCCTGCCTTTCATCCCAAAAACCTTTTCTAAATCAGCAGAGATGCATTTCCATTTTACATGCCCCTGGCTCCAATAGCAGAGCCTGCTATTTTCCTGCTCTCCTTGACACAATGTGCCTGCTAGCTTGTACAGGCCACTACAATATACTATGTCCCTGTCCCACACGTGGAAGGATGCCCAGAATATTAACAGCTAATGGGAGATTTAAAGATACAAAAGGAGGTATTTGTTATATGACACCATATTGAGGTCAGGTGAACTGAAGGTAATTTGTCCCTGGTTGTTACAGGGACTTCAGATAACCAGGGAAGAAAATCAAGAACTAGATCACAGATTAAAACCAGAAAGTGGCATGATGGTTCCATTCCTTTGGAGTTTCTTTCCTGAAATTCAGAACAAACTGTTGGCAAATGGATAATAATAAAGAGTAGTCTTCAGGGAAAGTTGAATACTTAGAGAATAATGAGATAGGAAAAAGTGTTTATGAGCACTAATGCCATCACATCTTTCTCAATGACCAGGTGAAAAAAAGACCTACAACAACATTATTCAAGGTTGTCTACAAAAATAGGACTGGTAGAATAAATCTCTCCATGCACATAGAAAGTGGATTTATTAGAATGTCTTACAAGCTGTCCAGCAATGACTGCCTAACAATGGAAAATTGAAGAGTCTAGTAGTTGTTAAGTTCATGAGGCTGGATATCTCAGCTGGTCTTCAGTATATACGAAAATTTCAAGGAAGTAGGCTCTAATGCTGGTAAAGGAATGATCTTGATAGCCAGAGCTAGGGCAAGCAGGCAAAGAGAGAGCTTCCTTCTTCAATAATGAAAAGTACAGGAATAAAATACCCACTGGGTTTTAGTTAATTCCAGATGTAGTCAATTTGACTTCCAAGATTAGCCACCACAACAGTCAAGACAGAAGAAAGGGTCCAGTCCAGAAATACAGAAATATAAAGTTGTAAGCTAAAACACATTTTGGAAAAGAGAGAGAGAGAGAGAAAGAGAGAGAAAGCTGGCAAACACTGTTAACCTTTAGCAAACACTTTCTGCAGACACTTAAGAGCAGACATCCTGGAAGCCACTGTGTACAGAGTTAAACTTTTAACAATCGTTTCCTGCCTCCCAGCTTTCCCACTAGGCAGGTACTGGCAAAAAAGGTTAGCTTCTAGCTATGGCCTCTCTGGGACCCTCTGCTTGTCCTCTTCTAATGTCTAACTATCCCCTTATGTAACTCTACTCTCTGCCTTACAGTCTTTCAGGTGCAGTGAAAAGTGGCTGTGCCAGCCACTAACTTTCACAAACACTCAAAGTTAACACTCTAATGCTCTTGAAACAAAAGTTGTAAAGCTAACAATGGAATGTGACTTTAAGCCTGACCTCAAGGTTGTAAAAGCTTTTAGACACACACTTGGTGCTTGATTTTACTGTAGGAAGAGGCTCCAAATCAGCCCCCGGGGCCACAGTTTCAGAAGCAGATCTCTGACTATATATGTAGGTGACACCTGAAATTAAGAATCCAGAATTAAGGCAGATCTTATTCTTGGTTTGATTGTTGTTTATTTTTTTCTTTTTTTGTGTGTGTTTTGAGACAGGGTTTTTCTGTGTAGCCTGGGATTTTATTCTGTAAAAATGGCTGGTCTCAAACTCAGAAAATCAGACTGTTTTAGCCTCCTGAGTGCTGGGGTTAGAAGTGTGGGCAGCAACCAAGCATCTGAAGGCAGATATCACCTCAAATGATCCAGATTAAAGACAGGTCTTTAATTTTAAAACCTTTAGAAAAATCCCTCATGGGCATACCCATTGGGTTTTAGTTAATTACAGATGTAGTCAATTTGACTTCCAGATTAGCCCTCACAACAGTCAAGACAGAAGAAATGAGAAAAATTGTTACCTGCAGGAGACAAGGAAAGCATGGGAGTTATTTCCAAAACAATGCTTTTCCAAAACAAAGGAAGCATGTGGATTTTACTAAGGGAGTCTCTACACATTTATGTAGAGTTCTGTCTATTGCTAAGCAAGTTCAGTTAAAAAAAATCCATTTCTGAACATGATGACAATGTAAAAGCAGAGATGTTTAGGGGCATTCTCAACTCAAAGTCATGTAGAAACATATAAATTATAAAAATGATGGAAAGAAATGCCTCAGACATGTTTATCTTGTACCACGAGTGTTAGTATTCAGGCATCTGTACTGGTCTGCCCTTGGGGTTCTGACAGGATATATCCTCAGCTTTAGTCACTAAGATCACCTCCTATGCACATTAAAGGTGGTCCTTGCCCACTTCCTCTCTCTCCCTCTCCCTCCCTTTCTTCTTTTCTCCCTTTTTATCTTTTTCTTTCTACTTCTTTGCCTGTCTCTGTCTCTTCCCCATCTCTCTGCCTCTCTCTTTCCTTCTGCTGCTCCTTTACCCAAAGACTAGTCTCCCCACCTTTCTCATGTTCCCTTTACTCTAATAAAAAATCCCTCCTTGTGAGCTCTCCTTTTGTGATGCTTTTTAAATTTACAACAACAAGGTCTTAGCAGAAAATCAGGTAAACAATACAATGAAAGAAGATTGCTTTGGAGCCTGTGTGAGCTGTCAATCTTGATGTTTGATCTAAAAGATAACTGTACCAATGCCACAATTCTCACAGATACAAAAGATAGAGAACACAACTACAAAAAACTTCAAGGAAAGGTCACTTAACAGTACTGTGTACTCTGTTCTTAGAGGGACAGCTATGATGAACTCTATTAACTTCAGAATAAAGCTGCTTTCACCTTGGAGCAGGCTGCCTCAGCAGAAGACCACAACTGTTTCCATGCAAGATCAGAAGGAGTTCATTTTAACTAGCCCTGGCTGCTGTCTTAGGACTGTGACGTCACTGTAGAGAATTCTATTCTTTCCTTTTCTTACTTTAAAAAATAAATAGTTGTATGGGTGTTTTGCCAGCATGTTTGTGCACAGTACCTACAGAGGCCAGAAGAAGGCCGGAGATGCCTGAGACTGGAGTTACAGCAAATGGTTAGCTACATGTAGGTTCTGGGAATGGAACCTTGGGATTTGTAACAACACCCAGTGTTCTTCATTGCTGAGCCATCTCTCTAGTCCCTCTTTTTATTTAAAACTTATTTCCATAATGGTGAGGGAGTTCCTTCTGTCTATGTATTGATTTTATTGATTTATGAATGAAAAAAACTGGCTTGGTCTACAGCATGGGAGGAGGAAGGCAGAGTTAAGAGAAGCCATGGAGCTACTTGAAACAGATGCTGGTTGGAATCTAGGTGGTAAGCCACAGTCACGTGGCAATACACAGATTAATAGAAATGGGTCAAATTAATATATAAGAGCTAGTCAATAAGAAGCTAGAGCTAATGGGACAAGCAGTGATTTAATTAATACAGTTTTTTGTGTGATTATTTTGGGTCTAAGCTAGCCAGACAGCCAGAAACCAACTAGCGACCTCTCTACAACACCAAAAAATAATAGTTAAAAGATATTGCATCACTTTCCCCTATTATCTCTTCATTATATTCTTTCCCAAATCCCTTCCAGTTTCTTCCTTGTTAAGTTTGTGTGAATAGGTATGCAGAAACATTTGAATACAAACTGATGCATTCATTTTTTGTTGATTGTGTATATATGGATAATTGGCTGATCGTGTTGTATTGGATAAACAGGGATCTTATCCCTGCCTGAGGCTTAGTTTCCCAAATAGAGGAGATTTTTTTACTTTTTAATCAGCACCAGGTGTCTGAGTCTGACTAGGTTGCCTTGGATGGTAAAATCAAGAATAGAAAATTTAGGATAGAAAAAAACCTTTCTAGTTAAGAGCACTGAAGATTCTGTCAGAGCATCCAGATTCTATTCCTGGTACATATAGAAGTTCAATACTATCTGTAACTCTAGTGCCAGGGGTTCTTACGCCATCTTCTGGCCTCCTTGGTCATGATAAGAACAGGAAATGTAGACCATAAAAAATTATTTTCAAACTAGATGTGGTAGTGCATTCTTTTAGTACCCGCATTCTGGACACCAGAGGCAGGAAGATCACTGTGAGTTGTAAAGCCTGTGCTACATAGTCTACACACACACACACACACACACACACACACACAAACACAGAGAGAGAGAGAGAGAGAGAGAGAGAGAGAGAGAGAACAGAGGAAAAGAACAAAACCTAATAACATACAAGATAGGAACATTGGAGAATTGGGACATGCAATATCTATGTAAGTGTCATTTCAAGTGTTTGCCACTGGTTTCCATAGAACCATATTAAAAGGCTAAAATATGGCCAGTTATATGAGCATATGCCATTTATCCCAGGCACTGGAAGAATCTGAACATTTGACAGTGGGCCACCAACTTAACATGAGACCTGAACTGCCCATCATGAGCCATGTGTTACTAGGCCCACCAAGTCATACCTGACCTGCCCATCATGAGCTGTGTGTTACTGGACTCACCAAGTCATAAAGTAGGACATGCATAGCAACAATCTATTGTCAAATAGATGTGGTATATAGGATATCAGGCCCAAGCAGGTCCTGAATGCACAAGCAAGATACACGAAGAAATTGCTCACACACCTATGGTTTCTACTTCTGTTACAGTGCCTCCTGCTGCCAAGCCTATACCTACAGACTCATGAGGTATTCCCTATGACTGGTTGACAGAGTAAGAGAAGACTAGTGCTGAGTTTACTGATGATCTTGTACATCATGTAGGCACCACCAAGAAGTGGACAGCTTCAGCATTTCAATCCCATTCTGGGACAAGTCTGAAAGATACTCGTATGAATGATATTTTGCTTGTGTTCTGACAAAATTTGCCTAGAGATCAGAGGGCAGAGCTACCCTCTATGTACAACAACACATGTACAGAAGGACTTTCTACATCCATCTCCCCTAAAGATCAGAGGACAGAGCTACCCACTATATACAACAGCACGTGTACAGAAGGACTTTCTACATCATCTCCCCTAGAGATCAGAGGGCAGAGCTACCCACTATATACAACAACACATGTACAGAAGGACTTTCTTCATCATCTCCCCTTTTCTGCTTAAATAAAAAGGAAGACTTTAACTTTAACATAATAAAATTACATATATAAAACAAGTATCAAGCAAAAATAAAGTTACAACAATTATATCTACTTTTTATTTTATCATAACTAAGAAAAACAATAATTATAATTTTTATTCAACTCCATCAAAGACCCCAGAATGATATAATATTACCTAAGTAAACAGTACATTGTAAGCAATTTTCAAAACTCTAGAATTTAAGGAGACATAACGCTGCCTGGAGAGTCACCCAAAGTTCTTTTGCACCATTGGGGCATCCATCTTCAGCCTACAGACTTTTCCATGAAGCAGGAAATTTCAAAGACAGTTCCACCTATATTGGCAGTTTTTCAGTCACTTTCCCCTGAGTCCTGAAAAATGTCTGCAGACTCTTTCAGGAAACAGGGGTCTCACCTTTAGGCAAGTTCAACAGTCATCTCTACATGAGTTCTGCATGTACATCTCACATAGCATAACATCAAGCAATCCAGGCAAGAGCAGTTTCTTGCCCAAATGGCTAACCAATGCCATAAGGAGCCTCTTCAATGCCCACCTTCCTCTTGAAGTAATTGGTGCTGCCAGGAGCAGATGTATCTCATTGTCATGAAAAGTTCTAAATTATTAAAATATTTCAAATGCCTTATTCTGTAACTCTTTGAAGTGGTTGAAGAATATTTATATATCTGAAATATATCTCTAGATATAGAAAACCTACTTAGCATGTCTATAAACTTGATTATTATAGATAACTCTCTATTAACCTATATTTCTTAATTATATATTACATTTTTAAATGACCTGCAGAAACACAATACCTTATAACCAAAAGCAGAAATATAACAAAACTGACCTAAATTTTTATCAATAGGTGGTAGGGAGGGCATCATTGGAAAATTCTGAAAATACCAGTAATTATTGAAAAATTCTGAAAATACCAGTAATAATCACAAGAAATCCCCATATCTCAAGATTATTTTAGAGATTATAATCTAAATTTATGGTCTAGTTTCTGGAACAGAGTCACTGAACTGGCTAACCTAAATTTTTGATTCTTCTCTCCCTGCTTAGATTTTTGGCTCTATTTTTTCTGCTAGAGGGGATCTGGATTTATCCGGGTCTTTCACCATCATAGTCTGGCCAGTCTGCTTTTTTATAGAACCCAGGACCACCATCCAAGGATGACACCACCTGCAATGGGCTGGGCCCTCCCCAATCAATCACTAATTAAGAAAATGCCCTATAGCCAGATATTCTGGAGGGATTTTCTCAATTGTGGTTCCTTTATCAGATCACTCTAGCATGTATGAAGCAGCAGAGCAATAATTGGATACCTTCTTGAAAGAATACTTTTAAGAAATACATTTTGGTCAGAAGGTTTTGCCTTATGTATGAATAATTTGAGCACTTAATGGTTAAGCAGAATTAAAAGCGGAGACATCCACAAAGTTTGACAGGAGTAGGAGAAAAGGGGAGTCACCATATGTGAGGCTATGACAAGAGACAGCAGGTCCAATGCAGGCCTTGTGAGCACCAGCAGAGAGCAGAAGAGCCCAGGAAGGGAGCATCTGGGAAACACCAGTGAGCAGGAAAGCAGGCAGGAAGGGGTAAGTGATGGATCTGTGGTCCTGGACTCCCGGGTGCTCTGGAAACAGAGAGGGAAGGCCAAAATCTTCTTTTGTGTCCTAGTGCCTTCACAGCTCTATGGGGAGATGTGCATTCACTAGAGGATAAAAAGCCTGCCTGGGAGTCTCAGAGCCTCACAACCTGGGATGGTGAGGAGTAAGAGAAGGTGGCTTTAATTATGATCACTGTTTCCTCCCTCCCCTGCTCATATTATGGAGTCCTGAACTCATATGTATAAGGGATGTGAGGCTGCAGTTTTCTGGTGCCTTTGCCTGGTTTGGCATCAGGATCATGTGCTCTCATGAAATGAATCAAGAAGTGATTCAAGATGGGAAGCTCACTATGTAGCCCAGGCTGGCCTCTAACTTCTAATACTTCTGTCTCAGCCTCCAAGTGCTGAGATTACAGGAGTGCAACACCACACCCTGCTTGAAAACTCTAATCTTGTTGTCTGTCCTTCCTTCCCACCCACCCCCTTTTCTTTCCTTTTGTGCCCTACTGGGGATTAAACCCAGGTCCTTGGCCATACCAGGTAAGTACTTTACATTGGGCTATATCTCCAACCTTTTCTTCTGTTCATTTTTTTAAAAGTTGTAAAGGATTAGTTCTAATTATCCTTAAGTGTTTGGGTCAGCTGTTTTTAGAAAAGATTTATTTACTCATGTATTTTTATGTAATTTGCATGCATGCTTGCATGACAGAAGAGAGTATCAGAGAGAAGAGGAAATCAGATCCCACTATAGATGATGGTGAGCTACCATGTGGTTCCTGGTATTTGAATTAAGGATCTTTGGAAGAGCAGCCAGTGCTCTTAACCACTGAGCCATCTCTCTAGTCTGTTGGGTCAGATTTTTGGTTGTGAGGATAGAGTTTCTCTATGTGTGTAGTTTTGGAGCCTCTCCTGGAACTAGCTCTTTTAGACCAGGCTGGCCTCAAACACACAGAGATCTGCCTGTCTCTGCCTACTGAGTGCTGGGTTTGAAGGCATGCACCACCACCACCTGGCCCTTGGGTCAGATATGTTTTTTAAAAAAATAATTTTTACTCAATTTCAGTAATTTGGGGCATACAATTATTTTTAGTATTATCTTCATGTCTTTTGGCCACAGAAACATCTGCTTAGCTTAGTGATCTGCTAAAAATCAGACAAAGTCTCCCATGGACAAGCCCTCAGCTCAGAATCAGGTGAGAAACAAGCTCTGGGAGAGGAGTTTCCTGCAAATCACTACACAGGTCAAATGGCAAGAGAATCTCTGGGATCTGGGTGGGAGGCTACTAACCCCTTCTGCCTTCATCAGCTCCTGCTAAAACTGGTTGCAGCTGATGGTGCTCTAAGCTACTGTGAAGCTGATGGGAGAATGGAATGAACCAAGTTAAAGCTGGCAAGTCTCGGGGCTCTTACCACAGTTCACTCCATTTTCTTGAACAAATGCTCTTCAGACCACAAGACCTTACAAAAATCTTGTTGGTTTTTGTTTACACAATGATGGATTTTTATAGGTCCTTACCTGCTGTACAGAGACTGAGGCTACTACCTAGAGTGCCTGCTCATAACAGACCCCACTCTTCACTTCCAGGTCTGACCACACCAGCACTGCCTAGGGTGGCAGGTGCGCTCATGTCCAAGATGTGGTTGCTTTCACCTGTTTCCTCACTTTGACTATGGTAATGCAATGTCCCAGCACCAGGGCTGATTTGAGGGTGAACTGAAATAACAAATGAGAAAACCTTGAGGATGTGGGAGATATGGCAGGCTCTACATGTCTGGTTCATGTTCTGATATCATTTAAAAGTAATCTTTACACTTTTCAGCTATCCCAAAGGGCAGATGTCTTGACCAGGGTGTAGGCCCATATCTCTATATGGTGTGGCAGCCAGGTTTTAAAGCCATAGGCCACACCTGAGATTGTCATGTAACCTTCCAGACAGGCTGTCGCTACCTAACAAAAGTTCAGGATATTTTTTTGCTCCTTTCTTTGTAATTTGCAGGATGCCGGATAGAGATGCTGATTCAAGCCTATGTGACAGTTAGCATACAGAGCAGACAGGTAGATGTGGTGTAACTAAAAGCCAGTCACCTGATTACCTAGGAGACAGACTGCTAATGTATTTACCATTTGGAGAATAAACAAAAGGGATTTTTCAGGATGTGAACTCAGGATTTCATGAGGGAATCTGAGAGAATCTCCCTCCCAATGAAGCCATGTAAGTTGTGTCTTCATTCCATACCTTCACACCAGTCCAGAGAGAGAGAGTTCATGTTGGGGAGGTCCAGAGAAATAATTTATGGTCCAGGCTAGCCCTGGATCCTGACACCAGGGTAGTTACCAAGCTGTGAGGTGTGCTCTTCAATGGTTCGTCATCGGACAAACAAATACACACACTGCTCAGATCCTCAAACCCTAGTGGAACCCGAGTTTGCTGCAGGCCTGTTTGAAACATACCACACAGCTAGTGATCACTAATTTTTCTTTTCTTCTCTTTTTTCCTCTCTTTTCACCCAGGGTCTCAGGATATAACCCATACTGACTTTGAATTTACAGCAATACTCCACAGTGCTGAGAATGAACAGTTATACTCATGGGAAATGTGCATTCCTAACAACTCCTATGGGGTAGGACCACTGCTGGCAGAACTGCACTTTGAGAATCTAGTACCCCACCTTCACCAGTGGTTGAAAAATAAATAGAACATGCTGGGCAGTGGTGCCTCATTCCTTTAATCCTAGCACTAGGGAGGCAGAGGCAGACAGTCTCTGTGAGTTTGAGGCCAGCCTGGTCTACACAGTGAGTTCCAGGACAGCTAGCACTGTTATACAGAGAAATCCTGCCTTGAAAAGCAAACAAGAAACATACAAAACCCAAACAAACTATATATGTGGTAAGTTTTATGTATTTTATATATAACATAAAACACACATATGTACATATATGTTATATATGTATATATGTGTGTGACATGTATTATATTTATAACATAAAACTTGTCATTTCACCACTTTTAAGTACATGACCCAGCTGTACCAAGTAGATTTGGCTTAATCAGGAGGCCATTGATTTAAAGTCACTTATAAGAACACACCCAACAGCTGTTGGTCCTACTCTTTGCAAGGCTAGGCAGGAGCAGGTTAACTGGAGCTACTAGACAGACTCTGTTCTCTAAATAGAAAATAGGGGAAAGGCAGTAATTGTTTCCTCAGCAGCTCCTTTCCAAAGAGAACAGAAGACAGACGGCCACTCACTCAGTTCAGCAGTAATAATAAAAGCAAAAATACTAGCCTGTGAAGTATACAGCAGTTATCAGCCACAGAAACGCATGTGGAAACAGTCATTAATTCACCCAGAAGAATGTAACAAAGAGTATACTATGTGTATGCACAAGACACTTTTGGCAATGTATAGAATAGATAAAAATCTGTGCCATTATGACCTATATTTTAGTGTGAACACACACACACATACACACACACAAACTTATTCACTCTTATATGTCAGAAGTTAAGTACCAGAGTGGAAAAATATTAATGAAGGAAGACACTGGGATACAGCATGTATCTTTTTAAAATAAATGTGTGTTACTTTAGTCAGGAAAATCTCTTTCAGAATGTCTCTTGTAGCTTTAGGGACTGCAAAGGGGCCAGTGAGAGCAGAAGGGGGTAAATGATGGGAAAACAGCAGACTATGAGGCCAGAGAGGTACCCCAGACAAAAGTGGGGCTAGGGATTTGAAGACCTAAATCAGAAACATCTCCCCAACTTTCTTTACTGCTACTTCATACTATGACAGTAACTTCTACTTCTCCAAAGGATAAACGCTAATGAACACACACACACACACATTTATATCATCAATTATATATAATCAATTATACACATTAGAATTGTAACAGATTAGTGTCAAAATAATTTTTAAATGTTACTACTACTGAAGACAGTTGTGAGCTACTGTTTTAATTTTATAACAAAATGAGAGCACAAACAAGCCAAGTTTTATTCGGACTTTCCATATTCCAGATATCCAAGACTGAAATTTTCCATTAACTGGTGAATCAAAATTACAAACATAAAAAACAAAAGAAAAACAGCTCTTTAACCCTATCACTGCATGAGAAGGTTTGACGGTCCCTAGCTGACCAGTGGTCAATCTTCAGAGTCATAACAGGAAGTCCAATGAAGCCTCATGGCTGCCTGGAAGGATCTGCGGAGAAAATAGCTGTTTATTTCTAGGAGTAGAGGTTCTCAACAGGTGTTCTAAACAACCTCTTTATAAACTCACAACAAGTATTAAGGTTCTCAACCTTCCCAATGCTGAGCTCCTTTAATACAGTGACCCTCAACCATAAAATAATTTTTTATTGCTTCGTCATAACTGTATCTACATAGTCTTCAGTTCCTGCCTTGAGTTCCTATCCTGGATTTCCCTCAATGACTGTGATGGAGACATGTAAACCAAATTTTCTTTCCAAGCTGGTTTCGGTCAGTTGTTTTTAAACTTACATATATATTTAAATTTCATGTGCCAGTATTTTGCTTGCATGTATGCATTGCACCATGTGTGTGCCTGATACACTTGGAGGTCAGAAGAGGACATCAGATCTTCTGGAACTGGAGTTACAGAGGTTGTGAGCCACCGCGCTGTTGCTAGGAACTGAACCTGAGTCCTCAGTAAGAACAAGTACTCTTAACTCCTGAGCTCTCTGAAGTCAATAAGACACCAGGATACAACTGCAAAACTTAATGCCTTTGTCTCTCCTTAGACTCAAAAATCCCTTCACAATGCTAAACCTTTAAGCGCCGGCTCTGCCGTACCATTAGCCTCCATTTTGGAGGCAACAAAGTTTCTCTCCCATGTCCCATGAAAAGATGATTTTCTAATTTATGTAAATAACAAAGTGGTTCTCATGTGACTCCTCAGATGCTTGTTTAATCCGTTTAAAACTAGAGTACTGCTGATGCTATCATAAGCTGTGACAGAAAAGGGCAAATCTGAGATGAATTTTTTTGTGTGAGCCAATTTTAAGTCTTATAAGGAAAAAGGAGATACATAGTATCCCAGTGATAGCCAAGTCATACACATCAGTTAATCAATACTATTTTTTTAATTCACTGAAATTACATGTTAAATTTTATAAGTGTTCAGTAGTCCTAAAAAGTGAGTAAGTTACATCAATTACATCTTTCACAGATAGACATTCTGGTCCACAAAACTCATAGGATCAGAAAGCCACTGATTTTACTTTTACAGAAGCAAAGCTGAACTGCCCCGAATACTCTTAACAATGAAACAAACAAAGCTATCTACAATGCACACTGAGGTTGTTCCAGAGCCAACCCAGTGGCTTGGATATTCACATCTGCAGCTTTTCTGACAGGAGATGGATCCTCCTGGCTTCAAATGCTGGTCTGCATTGCTTTAGTGAGTGTCACTGCTTGCTAGGCTGTGTCAGGGACACCGTGCTTTTCTACAGGCTTTCCAAAACGAAGTGACACTACCAGACCAACTCACTGTGGCTCTGGGAATTATGTGCCCTGTGCTCTCCCACAGCTGAGAATCATTTCATCTGCCACCACCTCCTCCCCACACTCAGCCCTCCACATATGGCCCAGACCCAGGGTATGGGGATCATTATTGCTCTGATTCTCTCCTGACTCCTGACCCCGCCAGGGACCCCTCACCTGATGGCGCTACTGGTCTCACTTCCTGTAAAGAACCAGACCATGGCTTGGATCCTGTTCCAGCAGCATGTCTGCAATCTGGTGAGTGTTGGGACCTTGCTAGCAGGGAACTTATATGGTGTCTGTTTCCCAACTCCCCTCACCCCTTTTTTGCCCTCTTGCCCTCACCTCTCCCACACAAGCTCCATGGGTCTTGGGAACTAATGTCTCCATTTTCATGATGAGGCTGCTCTGTCTTCTGATCCTTGCCTCTTTTCTGAAGTAGAAGTAACTGCAGGCCCATGCTCTGGGAACACTGAGTGGAACTCTATGTTACTGTTACCCCCGAACTCCTTTAAATGGTTCTGCAGAATTAACAGGAGATAGTAGTCTCTGCTCATTAATATCCCTTAATATAAATAGACTCAACTCACCTATAAAAAGGCACAGGCTAACAGACTGGATACGAAAATGGAATCCATCCTTCTTCAGCATACATGAAACACACCTCAACCTCAAAGACAGACATCATCTCAGAGTAAAGGTTCAGGGAAAATATTCCAGTCAAATGGACCTAAGAAACAAGCTGGTGTAGGTATCCTAATATCTAACAAAATAGACTTCAAACTAAAATCAATTAAAGAGACAAAGAAGGACATTTCATATTAGTCACAGGAAAAATTCACCAAAAGGAAATCTCAATAATGAACATCTATGCCCCAAATACAAGGGCACCCTCATATGTAAAAGAAACACTTCTAAAGCTTAAATTAGACATTAAACCCCACACACTAATAGTGGGAGATGTCAACACTCCCCTCTCACCACTGGACAGGTCAGTCAGTCAAAAAATGAACAGAGAAATAAGGGAACTAGCAGATGTTATGACACAAATGCACTTAACAGATATTTATAGAATATGCAATCCAAACAGAAAAAAATATACCTTCCTCTTAGGACCTCATGGACCCTTCTCAAAAATTGACCACATACTCAGTAAAAAAAACAAACCTCAACAAATGTAAAAAATTAAAATAATCCCATGTATTTTATCAGATAACCATGGTTTAAAATTAGAAGTCAACAGCAATACTAATTCCAGAAAGGCCACAAGCACATCGAAATTAAACAATGCTCTCATGAATCATAAATGGGTCAAGGAATAAATAAAGGGAGAAATTAAAGACTTCCTAAAATTTAATGTAAATGGTCACACAACATAGACAAATTTATGGGACACAATGAAAGCAGTGTTAAGAAGAAAGTTTATAGCACTAAATGCCTACATAAAGAAGTTGGAAATATTCCACACTAGTGAATTAACAGAACATTTGAAAACTTTATAACAAAAAGAAGCAAATTCATCCAAGAGAACTTGATGGCAGGAAATAATCAAATTGAGAGCTGAAATTAACAACATAGAAACAAAGAAAACAATATCAAAAATCAATGAGACAAAGAGTTGGTTCTTTGAGAAATTCAACAAAATAGACCAACCTTTATCCAAATTAACCAAAAGGCAGAGAGAGAATATCCAAATTAACAAAATCAGAAATGAAAGGGGGGACATAATAACAGACATGGAGGAAATACAGAGAAATATCAGGTCATATTGAAAACCTGTACTCTAATAAATTGGAAAACTGAAAGGAAATGGACAATATTCTGGATAAATATGACTTACCAAAATTAAATCAAAACCAGATAAGCAAATTAAACAGACATATAACTGTTGAAGAAATGGAAACAGTCATCAAAAGTCTCCCCCCCAAAACAAAACAAAAAACAGCCCAGGACCAGATGGTTTTAGCTCAGAATTCTACAAGATATTCAAAGAAGAACTACTACCAATACTCCTCAAATCGTTCAACACAATAGAAACAGAAGGAGCATTGCCAAACTCTTTCTATGAGGCTACAATTACCTTGATACCCAAACCACAGAAAGACATTACTAAGAAAGAGAATTACAGACCAGTCTCACTCATTAACATTGCTGCAAAAAAATACTCAATAAAATACTGGCAAACCTAATCTAAGAACACATCAAAAAATCCTACATCATTATCAAGTAGGCTTCATCCCAGAGATGCAGGGATGGTTCAACATATGAAAATCTATCAATATAATCCACCATATACAAAAGCTGGAAAATAAAAACCATATGATCATCTCATTAAATGCCAAAAAAATCTTTCAACAAAATACAACATCCCTTTATGATAAATGTCTTGGAGAGAGCAGGGAAACAAGGAACATACCTACACATAATAAAGGTAATATACAGCAAGCCAACAGCCAACATCAAACTAAATGGAGAGAAACTCACAGCCATCCAACTGAAATTAGGAACAAGACAAAGTTGTCCACCTTCTCCATATCTAAGATATATAGTTCTTGAAGTCTTACCTAGAGCAATAAGACAGCAAAAGGAGATCAAGGGGATACAAATCGGAAAAGAAGTCAAACTCTCACTCTTGGCTGATGATATGATGATTTACATAAACAACCCAAAAAATTCTACCAAGGAACTTCTACAACTCATAAACATTTTCAGTAATGTAACAAGATAAACTCAAAAACATCAGTAGCCCTCCTGTACAGAGATGATAGACGGTGTTAGACAGAAAGCAGAGAAACATTACCCTTCACAATAGCCACAAATAGCATAAAATGTCTCAGAGTTACTCTAACCAAACAAGTGGAAGACTTTTATGCAAGAACTTTAAATCTTTAAAGAAGTTGAAGAAGACATCAGAAGATGGAACAATCACCCGTGCTCTTTGGTCAGTAGAATTTACATAGTAAAAATAGCAATCTTACCAAAGGAAATCTACAGATTCAATGCAATGCCTATCAAAATCTCAACAAATTCTTCACAGACCTTGAAAGGTACTTAAGTTCATATGGAAAAGCAAAAAACCTAGGATAACCAAAACAATCATGTACAATAAAAGAACTTCTGGAGGCATCACAATCCCTGACTTAAAACTCTACTACAGAGCTACAGTACTGAAAACAGCCTGTTACTGATATAAAAATAGACAGGAGGACCAATGGAACTGAATAAAAGACACAGATATTAATCCACACACCATTGAACACACCTAATTTTTGACAAAGAAGCAAAATATCAAATGGAAAAAAAGAAAGCATATTTAATAGAGAATGCTGGCATAACTGGATATAAACATGTAGAAGAATGAAAACAGACCCATATCTGTGATGAGGCACAAAACTCAGGTCCAAGTGGATGAAAGGCCTCAACATAAAGCCAGCCACACTGAACCTCATGTCTCTCTTAATACCCCACATGAAATCTTAGAGAATATCAGATTGTGTCCAGAAGCAGGGACACAGAGTGGCAGGGACTATGGTCCACAGTGAAAACCACTGCCAGAAAATTCTGGTTCCTCCCTTACTCCATAGACACCGTCATCTCAGCTACAGGCCCCAAGCCCTCCATGCCTCATCAGGTGACAGATGATGGCTTGTTTGGGTTCATATTCAGCTTCCTTTCCTCACAGGCCCATCTACAAATACTCGCTTTCCTTATTTCCTGCCATGATGATATTCTGACCTCTAGGGTCTCCCCTTGGACAAGACTTCCTTCCCAAGTCCAGTTTGTCTTAACATTTAATAGTCAGTGGGCCAGTTTCTACCAAAGGGCCCACTGAGACATAAGGACAGCATTCATACTGACCAATAAGGATGAAGTCCAGTCTGTTTTCACAGCCAGAGGTGGTGAATGGGCATATGGCAGTGTGGCTGTAGTTGGCCCTCATGTGCCCACAGGGAGTGGCACTATTAGGAGACATAGCTTTGCTGGAATAAATGTGACCTTGTTGGAGGATGTGTGTCATCACGGGGGTGGTTTTGAGGTCTCTTATGCTCAGGCTACACTTATGGTAGATGAAGATCACTTCCAGATGCCTATGGATTCAGATGGATGACACTCAGCTCCTGCTCCATGTCTGTCTGAATGCTACCATGTCCCACCATGAAGATAATGGACTAAACCTGTGCAACTGTCATCCACCCCAAATTAATTATTTCCTTTATAAGAGTTGCCATGCTCATGGTGTCTCTTGACAACAATGGAAACCCTAAGTCAGACATGTAGGATTCAAATTCAACAATCACAGCCCTGCATAGATGCAGCTCTTATTCCCTCAATGACAAGCCTCTAATTTATATTAATCAGGGTTCTTTGCTGAGTCAGTGGAAAATTGTCCCATCCTGATCAGACTAGCTGAAGATAGGAGTGAGAGAGAAGACACCAAGGCTTCTTCTGACTAAAGTAGAGTCTCCTGGGACAGCTGTAAAATGTCTGCTGTGGTGTAACTGGATCCAACCCTCTGAGGCTGAACTCAGCATCAGATGTGGTCACAGTGATCTTGGTTGCTGTGGTGGTGACTTCTCTGAGCATCCTGACGTGTTCATACAAGCAGGCTGCCATGATGACTGTCTGCCCAGTATCTTGGAACAAAGAAGAGGCCTCATGGATGGTACTCCAACAGTCATGTGACTTGCCAATCAAGTTTCCATTATTCACAAGGGAGGAACAACAAAGAGGCCTATAACAAAGCATTGAACAGAACCAACATTCTCAACAACATTTAGGTCAAATTCCCTCAGGGTGAAGGGAACATGACTGTTTGAATGGGAACAGACATGGGGTCTACCTGGGCTGCCACTCTTTAGGATTTGTGTTCCCTGGCCAAGAATCCGGGCATGGTGCCATAAGCCTGTAATCCCAATGACTGACAGGTGGAGATAGCAAGATTATGAAATGGAAGCTAACATTAGTACCTATAGAGTCTGAAGCCAACCTGGGGTCTATGAGACTCTGTCTTGAAACCAACAAACCAAAGCTAACCAAAATTCCAAACAATAGAGAGGTGATGAAGGCAGGCCATCCATTAGTTCACTTTAGTTGAAGACAGAGAACCTGAAGATATAACCAGGTTTTCTTTAGATCACTGAAACAAATTTTGTGACTATTAATAGTTTCATTTAAGCAACATATAAAGTTGAAGAGGAGATTGAGTGTTTCTCAGTTTCTGTGACCTCAAACTCAATAACATATGATTTTCTTCCTCTGCTTTGGCTAGCTGCAGAATCTGGGGTGTTTTATATCACAGGAGTAGGTGACAGGCCTGGTTACCCCACCACTCACTGGACTTTAGGACTTAGTAGAGAGTCTCTTCTGGGGGCTTTCCTCTACAGGGATGGAGGGAGGGGCTCCTGCTAAGGTGCTCCTGCAAGCCCATGACAGAGATGAAGATGATTATGTCATCCTAAGGGAGAAAGAAGGGTTCAGAAGGGTCCAGGGCAACTATACTATTGTGAAGTTCTAGTTGCAGCCTAAGTATCTAGTCTACACCACCAGCCGCCATCCTTCCACCCACTCTAGCATCTCCTCACCTCTCTTCAGGACCCACTCTGGGCAGCTACTCTGGATTCCTTCTGGGCTGTCTTAGTTGTCACTGGGGTAAAGAATTCAAGAAGTGGGAGAGTAGGTGGTGGGACAGATGGGTGGACAGACGGACAGTTTTCATCTATGAGTTATCTATTGGGTCAGGGCCCAGCTGCCCTTCACTGTGTGTTATATGAAGGATGTTTTTAGAGTTGGAGGTGTCAGACAGAAATAGGAAGGGTTGTTATTGTTCTCTGCCACCACTGTCATGGGAAAACACAGCTGGGTATAAAATCAGAGTTTGAATGTTGGTGACGCCATCAGGAACTGAAGTCTGAAGAGTCACAGAGACTGGCCTCAGAGGGCTATGCTTACTCAGGATGAGGATTGGGTAAACATGTGGTGGCACATCAGCTATGGATGTCTCCTTGCATATGTCTGTGTCTGTATTCAGGAGCATGCATGTGCTCACCAATGTGTAGGTCAGTGGACAACCTTAGGTGTTACTACTCAGGACATATTCCTCTGGGATTTGTTTGCTTGTTTGTTTGTTTGGTTAGTTGGTTGGTTGGTTTATTTTTTGAGAAAAGATCTGTATAGCCATTGCTAGCCTGGAACTGGATATATAGACTAGGCTAGCCTTTAACTCACTGAGATCTTCTCATGTTTGCCTCTGACTCTGCCTCTGCCTCCCCAAAGGAATGAAAGGCATGCACAACCATGCCTAACTCACTTTGTTTTAACTTTGAAAATTACACTTATTTTTTCTATGGGTGCAGGGCACAGTTGTGCTATAGCCTGAGCAGCAGCCAGGTTCTAACACTGCAGTCTGACACTCCCCATGGTTACATGTATGTAAAAGCCCCATGTGTGCACACTACAGCGCCAGGCTGCTCTTCCACAAAAAGTGCCCCTCCCCTGTGAAAGCATCATGGCTGCAGGGCCCAGTCACTGCTATTAGGGGAAACTGGGTTCTCACTGCAGGAGTCTGATTACAACATCATGGATAGAAATCACATCCCGTAGCAATGTCAAGATGGGCATCCAGTTGAGTTCAGGGCTTGAAACTGAACAGAGCCCATGACTTGAGATTGAGGGGCCAGCAGGTGGCAGCAGTGAGGCTGAACACAAGGCAAAGCTGGTTTCCTGAAGAAGCAACCAGAGCCTGTTGTATAAAAATGCTGGAGACCAACAACTGACATAATGCAGGTATATGGTGGGGGGGTGGCAGCCCCTTCTTGAGAAACTTAGCCATCGAGTGACCTTTCCTACAGATCCTAGACTGTAAAGCAAGGCCAGGTAAAACGCGGAGGTGAGTACTCATGACCAAGAGGGCCCTTTTTCAGTCCCACTAAGGCTAAAGACAAGGCTCATCTGGTGGAATGCTTACCTGCCTGACACACACAGAACCCTAGGTTCTATTTTCAGCAGGGGACAACAGGGCACAATGGGGTACATCTGTAACCCAGCACATGGGAGGACAGAGAGGAGGACCTGTAGGAGTTCAAAGTCATCCTTGGCTACACAACAAGTTCAAGGCCCAGCCTGGGCTACATGAGACCCCATCCAATAAAATGGGACTTTCTGAAAGTTACAATAGGCCCTGTTTCCTCTTCTAACTGATAGACTATTTGGGCCTAAATCATCCCACAGTTTCTATGCTCTGCATCCAGGACAGGACGGATGGATATAGAAGTGCGTCCATGTGCGGCTGGCAGTGAGGCCATGAGAATGAGGTCCATGACCATGAGAGCTCAGGTCATGGGATATGAGGACCATGGGAATTGTGAGGAAGGTAGAGAAAGCAGATATGAAAGAGGGCAGACTGCACAGCCACTTGCAGAGAAGCAAGGAGAAGACAATCAATGCCAGGAAGTCTAAGGGAATGGGAAGTCACTTCTGCCCTTGTCACTCAGAGAGAATGATGCCACTTCCTTTGGTACAATCACATTTTCCTGCCTTTCAGGGAACTGATGACACCTTGTCATGAATGACCCTCCTACAGAACCAGCCCTTTGGCCACCACAGCCACCACCCCATCTCTCATGAATCTACTCTAATCATGGACCAGCTGTGACCACTCTCAGAGATGTCCAAGGCAATAAGTCATGAGTGACACATTGCTGTTCTGAGCCTTCTTTGCCCTCTTCATCCCAAGAAGGCTCTAAAACAGCCACAGCTAGAAGAAATCACTCAAGTGTTTTGTGGGAACAGCCTCCTGGGGGGCCAGCAGCAGATTCGTGGCCTTTGAGGAGAGTTCAGAGGATGCACAAAGAAGGGAGCCAGGAGTCAGTGTGGAGTGGAGGCATACAAAAACTCGATGTTACTGAAGTGCAGTTACCTGCCATGTGCCAGCCACGTGACGTGTGCCAGGGCATCTCTGATCCTTGGTTTCCTCTTCTGAATGTGTGTTAAGGTTGGTGGGAGGCAGAAAGGTTCCTTCAGAAACTGAAGTAGCTA
This sequence comes from Myodes glareolus, assembly GCF_982192425.1. Taxonomy (NCBI): domain Eukaryota; kingdom Metazoa; phylum Chordata; class Mammalia; order Rodentia; family Cricetidae; genus Myodes; species Myodes glareolus. The sequence continues at coordinate 1,479,027 of NW_028263222.1, read as the reverse complement.
TGAAGTCACTGTCGAGGTAAGGGAGACAATCACCCAGGAAACCCAGGGAAGTTACAGACTTAGCAGCAGCAACCAGTCAGGGATAAAGTGTCCACTGGGGGCACTGTGAAGAGTCCCTGAAGGGCAACAAGAGAACAAAGGTCAGATGAAGGTGGGGCCATAATACTAGGACTGGGGACCGAATGTGTTTCCTCAGCACCTCCTTTTCATTGTGTCTGAAGTGAGCAGAAACCGACCACTTCTTAACCTAAGATTATTAAAGAGAAAGACACAGGCAGCAGGAGGAGAGACGTGGTGATAAACAGGCTGAGGGGAGGGTAGGAGTGGAGGAAATTATGGAGATGAGGAAACAGTGATTACAGACTGCATAAAAATTGGGAAAGAATGAATAAGACAGGTAGTCAAGGTGGAAGAGTGGAGACCCCAGCAAGCAGAAGTCAAGGCTGTATCTTCCAGTCAAAACTGGGGCTGGGCTCAAGGGCACAGTCATCTTCTCAGTGACCACAAGGGTGGATCTTCTGCAGCATGGGAAAGAAGAAGCCACAATGATAAAGAAAGTTGCTGGCCACAAGGAGGTGGAGATGTGTAGGTCCTGCCCCCACTCAGCCCTCAGCATGAGTAGACCCAGAAAATGTGGCTTACATTACCCCAATTCTCTCCTGACTCCTGAGCACCCCAGGGTCCTTCCACAGGACCTCCTCTCCTGCCTGATGGCTCTGCTGGTCTCACTTTCTGGAGGGAATCTGGACATGGCTTGGGTCCTGCTTCGACTGCTGCCAGCAGCATGCCTGCAAGCTGGTGTGTGGTGGGAACCTCACAGCTGGGGACTTAACCACTAGAGGGGTGAGTGGGAATGGGAAGAGTCAGCTGGCATGTGGAGAGGAGACTACATTAGAAGCTAGCCTGTCCTCTATTCCTCTAGAGAAAACTCATCCTCAGAGTTTGCCCAGCCCAACCTCTCCTCATCTGTTCTGTCCCACATGGGACAGTGTGACATAGGGGGAAGTCCTCAGCTGTGTCCCACACCTGCATATGGATGATGGCTCATGAAGCTCTGTGTTGTCCATTCCATCCTCTGAAGTGGCTTCAGATTCTTATCATCATCTCAGAGATTCAGCAGGATCCAACAGAGAAAGACCATATGGGTTTGACCAACAAGCACAACTCTCTGGAATCCAGGGTGGCCCAATCAAAATCCCCTTCCCCTGGAAGTTGGCACTGGATCCACAGATGAGGATTCTCAGGAGATAAAAGAATTTCCACAGGGATTTTATCTCAACTCTTCCTTCAGTTTCATACAGGCGCATTTTAAGGACCAGTTTGTTCTGAACTGGAAACAGACTCAGATATCCGGAGTTTGCAGAATCTGGGACTTGAAGGAGAAGGATCAGACAGTGTACTTCTGCTGAGTTCATGTGAATATAAAAAAAAATGGAGGTTTTTTAGTAGATCGATGGGATCCACCTCACCATCACTCAAGGTAAGCACATCCCAGGTCAGGGTTTGGTGGCCCTGGCTTCCTTGTACGGTAGGTGTGTTAGCGACTTTATGTGTCTTATCCATCCCACAGATTCCTCTCATGTGCTCTGTCCCCTCCCCAGAACTCTGCCAACTTCCTCTTTCCTCTTCCCCATAACCATCCACAAGCCTTATCTGCTCTCTCTGAGCTGCCCCCTCACTATGCCCTCAGATCCCATGCCTCTTCCAGGCCTCAGCTCATCACAGATAGCCCAATCTCCTGCTTCTTTCTCCAAAATGCACTACTGCCGTGCTCACTCCTGCCCTTGTTGCCAGAAATCCATGTGTGTTTGGCCTCTCCAGGATGGAATTGTCTTCACTGGTGCTATGTCAGGGTCTCCGTTGGTTCTAAGTTTACACCACATCTCATTCCTTTCACAGAAGGTGCCTTCAGGTCCCTGAGTATGACCCTCCTCCTTTGGGTCTACCTACTTCACCTGTCTCTAAGACACACCCCTCACCTCTTCAGGCCTCAGTTCCTTTATCCCCTCTTCTCCCTCCTTTCCCACATAGGCCCTCACCTTCCCACCATGATAAGGTCTTCTGGGTGCTTCACCTCCTCCATGGCAGCTGTGACTTCAGCTTCCACACAGAGTGTACTCAGATCCAGCCTAGTCACTATGTGGGCATTACCCCGCCCACACATCACCACTGCTGGGCACTCTTGTGGTCATTATAGAGAGACAGAGACACCAGCAGAATTCAATCCTTGCCCAAGGTCATGCTGCTGACCAACAGATCCCAAAAGGGCCCTTTACCTCCAAGTGTCTTGCAACCAGTAGACATATGGCCACTGCTGGCTTTCACTCTATTGTTTGCCTCCCTTCTATCTTGATTTTGTGGAACATATAAATATTGTGTAAGCATCCGTGTGTGTTGGGGGGGTACATATATCCCTTTTGAGCTTGGGAGGCCAGAGTGGAGAACTGGGAATCCTCTTCTAGTAAAACCAACCTTATTCCCTAGAGGCAGGGTCTCCCACTGAACCTGGAACTCACTGTTCTGGGCTAGGCTGAAGGGCTATGAAGCTACATGGATCCTCTTGTCTTCATTGCCCACAGTGTTACAGTTACAGGTGCTCACCTGACCTGTCTTACAAATAAGGTGTATGATATCTGAGGAAGGAACAACTAAGGTTAATCTGTCTCACACACACACACACACACACACACACACACAACACAACACACGTGCACAATTATGTGTTTGCAAAAATTTAATAAAAATAAATATTTAGAAAATAAAATATAAAATTACACACACGCGCGCACACACACATACAACACATGTGCACAATTATGTGTTTGCAAAAATTTAATAAAAATTAATATTTAGAAAATAAAATATAAAATTAACAGCCAAATAATAATCAATTATCATTAATTACATTGTCAGTTCTTAGGGTGCCAGAGATAAATGGGTTTACACCTTCCAAATTGGACCCACGTGCCTCTCCCTGGCCAACCACTCCTCATCTTAACCCCTGCACTACTTCAGGATAAAGTCCACAGCCAGAACTGGCCAGGCTGCCTTACATTGTGTTTCCTGTCCCTCTTACACATTTCCCTAAGTGGACTTTCCTGAGATTTCTGTTCTTCTCAGCCTCCTCCATCTCCCTCCTTTCCTAATTTCTCCTGGACCTCAAGATAATCTCTTAGATGCTTGACAGAATGATCAATTTAAGGCAGCCGTGCCTGTCTCTGCTTCAGTCAGACACACCATGCTTTTCTTCTTTTGAAGGACTTCAGATGGCCCCAAAGGGCACATGCATGCGAGACCAGGGATCTGTCATTGAGTTATACCTCATGGTCAACATGGTTTCTTCCATCAGTATTTTTTAAATTAATCCATTAACTGAATATTCCTGCCCATTGCTTTTAAAATGTTAAAATCAATGATAAAAGACATTTTCCTTCCATTTTTAAAGATGAGTCTCATATAGCCCAGGCTGACCTCAAACTTGCTCTGTAACTGAGGATGATCTTGAACTCCTAATTCTCCAGCCTCCACTTCCCAAGAGCTAGGATCACAAGGTGTGTCTCCACTCCTGTGTGCAGTGCTTAATATGGGACTCAGAGCCTCATGCATGGTAGGCAAGCACTCTACCAACTGAGCTACATCCACAGACCCCAAAAGAAATGTGTTTATCTGACCAAAATTCCAACATTTAGTGCAAAAAATCACAACCAGAAAAATATTTGCAACAAGTATTGAGAAAGAACCCTGCGATTGGTTTATTATTTTTCACTTAATTTCATTTTTGTTTTCAATTTCAGTAATATGTTCCTTTGCATTTTTTCTCTTTTATGTCTAAGCAAAAAGTCCCCTGATGACCCCCCCTCTCTCTTTCTCTCTTTCAATTAAAATAGATTCTTTTCTCATGCAATACGTCTCAACCAGTTTCCCCTCCCTTCTCTTCTTCCACCCCTCAACATCGTCCATCTTTCCTTTCCACCAGATCCACCCCACTCCACTCCCATTCAGTCTTCTGAAAAGAGCAGACCTCCAAGAGACTACAGCCAAACACAACAAAATGAGACACAATAAGACAAGGCAAAAGCCCTTCTGTTGTGATAGGCTAGACAAGACAACCCTAAAGGAGGAAGAGTCCCAAGAGCAATTAAAATAGCCAGAGGCACGCCACTCCCACTGTAAGGAGTCCAACAAAAACACCAAACTAGCAGCCATAAGGTATACTTAGGGGACCTGGTGCAAATCCAGATCTGGTTTTTAGATTCTCTTGTAGAACAGCATGTGTTTCTGGCCTGTCTATCCCATTCTGCCCCACTGTCTTCATTTTTAGTTGTACTTACAGTTTGTGTGTACACAGACATGTGGGTGTGGGTGTCTCAATGGCATGGTCAGAGGACTTTTGAAATTGAGTTCTTTCCTTCCAACTTGCTTTGAAGCAGGATCTCCCCCTGCTGTGTCTCCTCACCATGGAGTGTAAGATGGCTGCCAAGACAGCCTCCCTGTGATTCTCCCATCTCTGCCTCCTGTTTCCCCAAAGCAGTGTTGTGGTTGCAGATGCTCATGACATCTGGCATTTTATGTTGGTTCTGAGGGATAAAACCTCACAGAAGTTGTTTTATCTATTAAGTCTGGTTCCTTACTTTTATTAATTTTGAATTTATGTGTATGTGCATGTCAATGTGGTTACATATTTAAAAGCAAGTGTCTGTGTGGACATAAATGTGGAGGCCAGGTAACAACCTTGGAAACCTTTCCCTGGACCATTTATGCTTTTTCTTCTGTCTTTCTTTCTCTCTCTCTCTCTTTCTCTCTCTCTCTCTCTCTCTCTCTCTCTCTCTTTCTTTCTTTCTTTCTTGGGTCTTTCTCTGTCCTGGAACTCACCAAGTGGGCTAGACCAGCGGGCAGTGAGCCCAGGGATTTGCACATCTTCCCTCTGCAGTGCTAGGATTCCAAGTGCATGACAACAGGCAACAGTCCCTCTAGATGTGACTCAGGCCTTTGTGCTTAAAAGGTGTCCTAGCTGGAGTTTCTATTGCTATGATAAACACTATGACCAAAGCACTCAGGGAGGAAAAGGTTTATTTCACTTACATATCCCAGTCACGATCCATCACCAATGGAGGTCAGGGCAGGAATTCCAGGCAGGAACCTAGAACAGGGACTGAAGCGAAACCGTAGAGGAGGTCTGCTTACTGACTTGCTTTTTGTGGCTTTCTCAGCCTGCTTTGATCATAGCACCCAGGAACACCATCCCAGACATGGTACCACCCACAGTGAGCTGGTTCTCCCACATAAACCAAATCAAGAAAATGTTCCTATGGGCAATCTGATGGAGGCATTTTCTCAGTTGAGGTTCCCCTTCACAGATACCTACAACTTTGTCAAATTGACAAAATAACTAACAAGGCAAGTGCTTTCTGGACTGAGCCATGTCCTTAGTAACTGACCTGCCTTTTCTCCTCTCAGGACTACACTTTTTTCGTGAGCCCTACTGAGTGGGCCTTCTGGCCTCACTTGGAGGTCTACAAGTGAATGACACTCAGGGTAGCAGTTCTCTGCTTTGTCCAAACTACATTTATTGTATAGGCACTTCAAGGTCTTACAGTTGTTCTGGCACAGCCAATAAGCAAGTATCATCATCACAAGCAAGGATATAATATCACACAAGCAATGTCACACAAGCACATTTATATTCCTGAATCCTAGGCAAGCATTACTATATTCTATCTAATAAGGCATTGGGGTGCACAACCTGATGATGGTTCTTGGCTCTCAACGTGGACTTCTGGATCAGCAAGTCTTGATCCGCAGGTAAGAGCTTGTTCTCTGGCTCTTGGAAGATCTCTGGTCCAATGTCTCATTGATTGATTGATTGACTGATTGATTCTCAATGCTGTAGAGTTTCTCTGGTGCCTCTCCGACAGAGTCTCTAGCAGATCATCTTGAGATTGCCTTCTTGTCTTTTCGCCTCACTTTTTATACTATTCCTCAGCCTTACCTCACTCTTCCCTGCGTCACACTCCAGATTAACACTCCTGTCTGCCTATATGTCACTCTTATCACTGCACACGTTTTCTGCTAGTGCCATTTCTCGTGGACTTGTCCCAGACTTGTCCTAAAAGACCAATGTAGGTTTTGCCCTTACAGACTCATAACAACTTTCTTAGTGACTCTAACCTTCTCCATGACAGTGGACGATCTGACTCTTTCCTTCTCAGTCATTACTCAGCCACTATGTTTTCAATAACTTTATTTTTCTGTTTTGTTCTTTTGAGACATTCTGGGAAAGAAGATAATATATAAGTATAGATATACGCACCTATACATACATACATATACACACATGTTTGTCTACACTCCCTGTTAAGATTGGGGCAACAAAGAAATTCGTTACATAAAAAATGTCTGGAACTGAATAGTAATGGTGCCTATTCTGCAAAATGAATGTGCTGTAAGCCACTGGACCACATTTTGAAGAGTTCAAATGATATATTGTATGTTGCATACATTTATACCTGAGACAGGGTCTCACTATGTTGCCCTAGCTGACTCAGAACTTGCTATGTAGACTAGATGAACCTTGAACTCACAGAGATCTGCCTGTCTCTGCCTCTCAAATGCTGGATTAAAGGTGGGCTCCACCACAGTCAATTTTAAAGTGATTTTTAAGTTGGGTGGTGCAAACCTGTGATCCCAGTGGAAGGTGGAGATGAAGAGATCAGGAATCTATGGTCATTAGCTACACAGCAAGTTCAAGGCCAGTCTGGCCTACATGGACTTCAACTTTAAATAAATGTTAAGAAAACTGGCTTTGTGATTGTGAGGACCGAAATTCAAATTCCATCACCCATGGAGGAAGCTAGGTGTTCCTGCATATGCTGGGAAACCTAGGAGGTGAAGGCATGAAGATTGCAGTTTGTTGGCTTTCAGTCTAGCTGATACTTGAACCCTCATATCACAGAGAGATGCTGCCCCTGAGGAATAGTTAGAGAATGTTTCAAGAGGACTCAGAAGCCTCTTCTGTCCCCTCATGCATATTCAGTTACTCAACTCTATTGTGTGTGTATGTGTGTGTGTGCTTGTGCGCGTACATGCTCATTTGCTTGTTTGTATAGGTGCATGTATGTACACTCTGCAGACACATACTACAGACATTTTATTAACTATTTCACACATTTTAAAATGTATTTTCATTGTATCTACATCAAAAGTGAGCAGGGTCTTCAGCAATAGGTTTTTACCACCTAGTTATGGTGGGGAACCAAGAGAAATGGCAATAGTCAGTGTGGTATTGGGGGCTCTGAGCCTCACTCACCAATAAAGCATAGGGAGGCAGCCATGCCTGGCACTGAGATTTTGGTTCAATAGCTCATGTTTAAGGAGCATCTTTGTCTACCCTGGCAGGCTACTTCTGTTCTAACAAAGACTGCTACTAGAACATGACTGCTTAGAACTATGTGACTTAGAGATTGTTCTTTGTAAGGGATGACATGAGCATCTGAGGACATTTCTACTAGGAAGTAAAGTTGTCATTGCTCACCCAGTTCTCAGCCTCAGCATCTGTTCCCTTCTTCCTGTGTGAGCTTCCAAGAGCTGTTCCTCATCCTGTATCACCCAAAGGAGAAAAGATACCCATGCCCTTCTGTCCATTCCCCCAACCCAAGAAGAACCCACTTGTTACTTGAGTGTAGGGTCCGAGCCTGAGCCATGGATGCTCCAACAATCCAATCTTGGCCTCTTGTCCTCAACAGGACAATTAGAGAGGCAGATCACAGTGAAAAACAGAAGAAAGAGGGTTTATCAACTTACAGGAGTCTTAAAGTTCTTGCCTTTAAATCTTCCCCATTCAGGGTTCAATTAAGATGCCAGGATGAGCTAAAAGGGGGCCTAAAAATCTAAGGGTAAAGATTTTGGGGAAAGAGGTCTCCTCCCAACAGGTTCCATTAAGCCATCATTTTTATTCTTCAATCCATTATTTCTCATTGTTCCTCTTGTTCTCCCTTGTTCCTTGTTCTTTGTTGTTCTCAGTTCTACATGTTACAAATGTTCCCAGACACATATATCCTTAAAACCATAGAAAGTCAGATAAAGGTTTTTACATACACACACACACACAGAGAGAGAGAGAGAGAGAGAGAGAGAGAGAGAGAGAGAGAGAGAGATCTGTCTATGAACTCCTTAACAGAGAAAGTTAAGAAAAGAATTAAATCATCAGAGGATTCTAGATGGGAAGGTTAGTGCACTACACTACATTTTTAGGTGACAGAAAGAGCTAAAAGGTTTATTTTCGGTAAAATTATGAACAGGGCATAGATAATTTAAATCAGACTACCACTTTTTTCCTATTAGCCAGCATGCATAGAGGCTACCAGGCAACCTACATAAACAGTCAGGGAGAAGCTGATGACCCTTGATCAAATAGCACACACACCAGACGCTGCAGTTTCTATAGTCTAGGTCAGGAGTTAGACTTAGTGCTCTAAACCAAGAAGATAGCCAGGCCTTTAAATTATCACTTCTGGGATATGCAGGATGGTTGGAACACAGATGGACGATCAGCACGGATGTCACACTGACACTGTTTCTTCTCCCCAGGCCAGAGGACTAGAACCAAAACCCCAGCCAGGTAAGCACCATCCTGTCCTCTGCAAGAGCAGCCAGTGCTCTTGACTACTGAGCCATCTCTCCACCCACTTCAAATAGCTTAGAAGAACAATGGAGAACTGCACACAGGGCTCTTCACATCTCCCACCCCTGACTCATCCTGTCTGCTTCCTCCATGTCCTCTATGATGTCATGTTCTTCAGGGCCACCAGCTTCACACACTGACATGGAGTGAGCAGAGTCTCAGGGAGTCTCCTTCCCAGAACAGTCCCGACCCTCAGGTCTCATGGGATCTTTCTCCTTTTCTCCTTCCATTTCCTATGCTTCCTTCTCTGTGGCTCTGGTTCCTGTCAGCCTTGAACATCTGCATTGACTCAACCAGCTCTCCCATCCTTTCCTTTCTTCTCTCTGCCTTTATGCTCAGTGAGCCCAGCTCCCCAGGAATTCTTTCTTCTAGATCTTCCACATCCCTTGCCTTTTTCTCTTCACCTCTGAACCTCTCTGCCCTTCTTTCCTGTCTTTTCGTTACTGTACATGGTCTGCTCTGAGCCTTCTCCATTTTTTCTGAGAAAGGATCTCATATAGCCCTGACTGGCCTTGAACTCTCTACACAGCCAAGAACAACCTTGAACTTCTGACCCTTTTGTTTCCACTTCCCAACTGTTGGAATGACAGGCATCATACCACAACTGGTTTATGAGGTGCTGGGGTTGAAACCCAGGACCTTGTGCAATTAACACAAACACTCTAAGAGCAACACAGCATCCACAGCTCCTCCCTCTTTCCTCTCCCTGAGGCTTCTTTGGCCAGATTCTCTTCCTCCAGTTCAATCTCAGGTCTTCTCTTCCACAAACTTAGCCTGAGAACCTACACAGATCTGAAACTTTCTTGCCTTCTAGTTTTAATCAAGTTGATGAGAGCATTGGGGTGTGTGTGTGTGTGTGTGTGTGTGTGTGTGTGTGTATGTGTTTCCTCAGGAGTCGTACAGTTCATATATTTTAAAATATTTTTGTTTCATTTTACTTAATTGTTTGTGTGCCTGTGTATGTGGGTATGAGTTTGATATGGCACACATGAGGAAGACAAAGGACAGCTCCAGAGAGCTATATTTTTCCTTCCACATTGGATCCCTGGGATGAGATCAGGTTCTCTCTCTCTCTCTCTCTCTCTCTCTCTCTCTCTCTCTCTCTTGGTTTTTCAAGACAGGGATTCTCTGTAGATTTGGAATGTGTCTTGGAACTCATTCTTGGTGTGGGAGAATTGTCTGTATTCTGTCAATCATGTATTTTAATAAAACACTGATTGGCCAGGCAGGAAGTATAGGTGGGTCAACCAGACAGGAAGTAGAGGCAGGGCAATGAGAATAGGAGAAGGCTAGGGAGGAGGAAACTTCCTCAGCCATTCCTGCCCAGATCATCGAAGAGGCAACATGTGAGCTGCCACGCTGAAAAAGGTACCAAGCCATATGGCTAACAGATAAGAACAATGAATTAATATAAGCTATAAGAGTTAACAAGAAGCCTGACCTAATGGGCCAATCAGTTTATAATCTTATGGAGTCTTGTGTGTGATTTTCCTTGGGGTATGCCGTGCTGGGCAGAAACAGATACCCCAACAAGCCGGCCCCTCGTGTTACACATTCTTGTAGTCCAGACTGACCTCTAACTCACTAAGATCTGCCTGCTTCAGCCTCCCAAATTCTGGGATTACAGCATGTGTCACCACCATCCTGCTCAGATTGTCAGTCTTAATGGTATGCCATTTCACCAGACCCCATTGGGTTTTGGGGTTTTGTTGTTTGGGTTTTATTTTGTTTTGTTTTGTTTGAGACAGGGTCACACACTTGTCTGGAACTCACCAATTACACCTGGTTGTTTGACCAGTGAACATCAGAAGTCCCCCTGTTTCCACCTCCTGAGCACTGAGAATACAAGCATGCACTACCATGCCCAGTTCTGTGTGTATTATTACATGTTTCTGTGTGTGTTTATTTGCACAGTGCACATGCTCATGTGCTCATGTGTGTAGAAGCCAGAGATCATTGGTATGTTTTCTCAGTTGTTCTCCATTCTATTTTGTTTTTCTGCATTTATGTTGTGATTGTGTGTGAACTTAAGCATGTATGTGGAGGTCAGATGTCTATGCCATGACTCTTCTCAGCTTCTCCCGCCTTTATTTAATATTTATTTTGAGACCTCTATAGTAAGGTCTCTTCCTAACTGAAGCTCATCAGTTTGCTTTGGCTGCCCAGAGAAGTAGCCTCAGGGATCCACTCATCTCCACCCCCACCCTCCAGGCACATTGAACGCAGAATATTTTGTTGTTGGTTTGGGTTTTTGAGACAGGGTTTCTCTGTATAAACATCCCTGGCTGTCCTGGAACTTACTTTGTAGACCAAGTTGGCCTCAAAATTACAGAGATCCACTTGCCTCTATTTCCTGAGTGCTCAGTTTAAAGGCGTGCAGCACTACTGCCTGGCTATACCCAGCATTTTTTACATAAGCCCTTGGGAATCTAAATTTGGGTCTTCATGTTTGGGAAGCAGGCACTTTGCCAACTCAACCATCTCTCCAGCCCTCCACTTCATCTTCTGAGACAGGGTTTTTCACTGAATATAGAGCTCATCTGTTAGCCCAGGCTGGCTGAGACTGAAAAGTTGGCTCAGGTTCAATCCCCAAACCCACATGGTGGCTTCCTCTAGTCCATGGGGATCTGATGCCTTCTTCTGGCCTCTGCAGGAACCAGGCACACAGGTGGTGTGTGTACATTCATGTAGGAAAAATACTATAAGCATGTATATGTCTCTGTCCTCTGTGGGTGTGTGTACGTGCATGTTTTTGTGCATGTGTGTGTGTGTGTGTGTGTGAGAGAGAGAGAGAGAGAGAGAGAGAGAGAGAGAGAGAGAGAGAGAGAGAGAGAGAGAGAGAAATGACTTGTGGGAGTTAATTCTTCCCTTAATCTTGTGGGTTCTGGTGATCCGGTTCTGGTTGTTAGGCTCAGTATCAAGTGTCTCTACCCAGTAAGCCAGGGATCTTAGTCTTGTGTGTCATGGGCCTTGGGAAGAGAAACAATGCTTCCACAGGGGTCAGCCAAGACCATCAGAGCACTCAGATGTTTACATTATGATTCATAACAGTAGTAAAATTACAGCTATGTGGCAACAATGAGAATAATTGTATGGTTGGTGGTCCCCACAACATGACAAACTGTATTAAGGGATCACAACATCAGGAAGATTGAGAACCACTGTACTAAGCCCTCTTATCAGCAGTCCACAGGCCTCTTAAGTATCATTAATCACATTTAAATATGCACACATGCATTTAATTTTCTCATACCAATACGTAATAAATATTAAAAGTATTACATTGTACTAAAAATAAATGAAAACTTTAAGTGGGCACAGGTCTTGTAAGAAAATTAAAAAACAATTAACAGTCTAGATTCCTGGGTCAGGCATTGTGTATCTGAGGGATCAGCCATTATGATGGTGCCCCTCGAAAAATTCATTTTTGTTCCATCTGATCCCAAAATGCAACATGGATGAGAGTGTAGGAGTCTTTTTTATTGATCAAGGAAAATTTTATTTCAACTTAGCAGAAAAGCACCTCATGGATGGGAATGAAGACTGAGGGGTGGGGGAACACATTCCTGTTCTCCATGGAGGTCAGACATAGGACAGACAGACAGCTGCATGGCAGGAAGGACAGCTTAGAGGAGTAAGCAGGTGATGGGGAAGTGTTCAGACCAGAAAGAGAAAGAAAAGAAAAGTGACAAGTTCTGAGTATTTCAGGAAAGTGGACAGGCATATGAACCAGCATGGCTGTACATGGTAAGATGCTGAGCTAAAGAGCAGGGTTCTGAAATGAGACAGTGTAGCATTTATTAAAGGTAAAGTCATTTGACCTCTAGCATGGCTTAAGGGAACACTTCTTTCTTGGGTGACTCTTTGACCATGCTGACACCATCCACCTGGGATATTTGAACTCTACACAGACATTGTATTCTCTTGACCAGACAGTTACTCTTCTTTCTTTCTTTCTTTCTTGGTTGAGGCAGCGGAAGTTACTCCCACAACACCATAGATGAGAATAATGGGTTAATATAAGTTATAAGAGTTAACAAGAAGCCTGACCTAATGAGCCAATCAGTTTATAACCTTATGGAGTCTTGTGTGTGATTTTCTTTGTTGCTTGCCGGCTGTTGGGGTACTGGGAGGGACAGAAACCCCAACAAGCCAGCCCTCATACTACATTTCTTTCTTTCTTTCTTTCTTTCTTTCTTTCTTTCTTTCTTTCTTTCTTTCTTTCCTTCCTTCCTTCCTTCCTTCCTTCTCTTCTTTCTTTGTTTTTTGTTTTGTTTTGCTTTTCAAGAGAGGGCTTCTCTGTATAATAGTCCTGGCTGTGCTGAAACCTGTTTTGTAGCCCACACTCACATGAAAGATCAGTCCATGGCAGCCATGGCAACTCAGCACCAATAGTTCAAGATGGATCTTGGCATAAGCCACCAGAAAGGTCAGGCATTGAGGTGACAAGACCTAGTTTTTTATATACATATTTTATTGATATTTGTTGAGCTCTACATCTTTCTCTGCTCCCCTCCCTGCCTCTCCCTTCCCCCTTCAACCTCCCCCAAGGTCCCCATGCTCCCAATTGACTCAGGAGGTCTTGTCTTATTCTACTTTCTATTTCCCATGTAGATTATATCTATATAAGCCTCCCTCAGTGTCCTCATTGTTGACTAAGTTCTCTGGGATTGTGGTGTGTAGGCTGGCTTTCTTTGCTTTCTGTTTAAAAACCACCTATAAGTGAGTACATGTGATAACTTTCTTTCTGTGTCTGGGTTACCAAACTCAAAATAATGTTTTCTAGCTCCATGAATTTTCCTGCAAAATTCAGGATGTCCTTATTGTTTTATTTGCTATGTAGTACTCCATTGTTTAAATGTACCACATTTTCCTCATTCATTTTTGGTCAAGGACATTTAGGTTGTTTCCAGGTTATGGCTACGATAAACAAAGTTGCTATGAACATAGTTGAGCACATGTCCTTGTGGCATGATTGAGCATCCTTTGGATATATAACCCAAAGTGGTATGACTGGGTCTTGAGGAAGGTTGTTTCCTTATTTTCTGAGTTATCGCCACACTGACATCCAAAGGGGCTGTACCAGCTTGCATTTATACCAGCAACGCAGGAGTGTTCCCTCTTCCCCCCAACCTCTCCAGCCTAAGTTGTCATCAGTGTTTTCAATCTTGGCCATTCTTACAGATATAAGATGAAATCTCAGAGCTGTTTTGATGTGCATTTCTCTGGAGACTAAGGATGTTTAACATTTCCTTAAGTGTCTTTCAGCCATTTCAGATTCCTCTGTTGGACAAGACCTAGTTTTACATGATCACCCTCAGCACTCTAAGCAGTACCATAAGCTCAGGACAAATTGAGATTTGTGGTTTTGACACTGAAAAGAATTCAGGAGTGGACATGATAGCCAGGATTTTTAATTAGGCTTGAGGGTGAGCAGATATCTATCAGTAAAAGCAGTAACCTGAGGCCCTGCTGCTAGTGCCACCAGCTGAGTCACCACCATGCAGTTCTGATCCAAAAAGATCAGAAAGCCTGAGCCAAAATTAATCTCTACCTCTCTTACACTGAGTCTTGGCATAAATGTGAGAGGAGCCATGAGAAAATAACTCCAAAGCCATGATGGATTCTGGTGAACTGTAATTTGTCCACAGCTCTGTGACCTCACAAGGAACCATTGGGATGAATGAGAGAGGTCTACCCATATTAGTCACCAGCTAGGCCTAGATCTTGTCCTTAGAATGCAGTGAAGCTGTTGGTTGGCTGCAGAGGACTTGACTCAAGACTGAGGTCTTGAGAGACTTTGATATTTATTGTCTGTTTTTGGAACTAAATATCTGTGATCACCACTGACCTGAACATTGTGAGTGTGCTTCCCAGTGGGGTTGGGTTTGTGCCTGAATTTTGACTGACAAGGTTTAGTTTTAGTGAGTGCCTGTGCTTCAGTTTATTTTATAATCAATCATTTTCTATTATTCTCTACACATTCATCTTTAACATTTTGTTCATTGGTTTATCTCTTTATGTTAAATTTTCTTAACTTAGCTATAAAAGGTAAGGAATTTGGTTTGGTCATGTGCTTGGAGCAAACACACCTGCCATGTTACTTCCATTATAGTATTTCCCTGTGGTTGTAAAACCCCTTATCACGTTAAGAGTCTTCACCTGCCCACCATGCCACTCATTAAACAAAACATGCTCTTGAATGTCTTGAGGGGTAACAATTTTCTCATGGCCTTGCAGTGTCCCAGACAGGCCATCATCCTTTCGATGCCCACAAATATGAGTTTAAGGGAAAGGAACTGAGTGTCATGATGGTAGAGATGAAGAGGGCTGCAGTAGTTGGAGTCATCAGAGAATTTGAGGGTCTGAATGAAAAGGACTGAGGAAGCTTGTGTGTTCACTATCTAGTCCACAGCCCTGTCCCTAACCCAGGGTAGCCCAAAGCCAACTGAGTCCACTCTTGTTACTTTGGCTGTTATTAAAGTCCAGATGTCCTCAAAGTTTGTGTGGGAGAGGTTTCACATTGTCTCAAGTCTCTGGATTTCCTGTTTCTATCAGGGGGTGCTGTTCAGGAGATAGTAAAGTCCTATGGTGATGGAACCTAGCAGGGGAAATAAAGTCATTATAGGCAACAGGACATGACAAAGCCATGTAATCAGCTGCTTCAGATCCATCTTCCCAAGTCTCTAACATGGTTTCCCTATTCTCCAATTGTCTGAGCCATAGCACAACCTGTGGAACAAATGTTGCTGCTTCTCAGGGATTTGGTCATGGAAGTGAGAAAACCAATGCAGTCCTTGGAGACAGATGGTGAAGATTTTTTGTTGCTTTAGTTTTGGTTGTGAATAGCTGTAATTGGTTCATTTCCTCCTATGGCCTCACTGGAGTCATTGTGAGAAGTTGCAGACTCCACACACATGAAGGCCTGGCTGGGACTTCTCACTTTGCAGAGAGTTGCACTCTAGAGCTCTGCAAAAAGGACAAAAGACATGTCATGTGTATCATGAGGTAAAGTCCATTTCATTAGAGCATCCCAGTGTCAGCTAAGGCTAGCATCCTTTAGATGACCATCTATAGGAGTTTTAGATAAAGGAATTAAATATGTGAATTGTAGTCAGAATACTTAGAGAACAGAGCATTCTAGTGCAAAGGGCACTGTGGCAGACCACAGGTTCATTCTCTAACTAGTCCATACCTGTGTCCCTAGCAAAGGTCAGCACAGAGTTGCCGAGTCTGTCAACCTTCTTACTATGGTACTTGTTATCTTGTTACTATGTTACCTGCTTACTGTGTTCTTAAATTCAAAGTGTCCTGCTCAGGTTTGACAGGAATGGTCTCACACCTTATCATCTGTCTGAATGCCTGGACTCTAGCAAGGTGATGTAGTTTGGGGAGGTTATAAAATCCCAGGGCATCAGGAGTAATTGTGTGAATGAATACACTGGCAACCTGCCAAAGTCATGTACCCAAATGCTTTAGACCAATCTTCTCAAGTCCCTAACTCCTCCCTGTCCTGTGAGAGCCTGAGAGGAAGGTTATCCTTTGTCATCTAAGTTGTGTCTTCTTGGGAATTTGCTCTGAAGCTGGGTAGAGAATCATCTTTTGGGCTATTTGCTGTTATTGGTCCATTCCTTACTGTGACATCACAAAAAAAGCCTTTGTGAGAAGTTATCAAAATCTCTTTATATAAGGCCCTGCAGCGAACTTTGGTTTGTCTTGATGCTTCAGAGAAACTCTTGATGAATAGAGAGCACCTGGACATCTACACTTGACTTGATAAACTGGAATCTCCTAACTTGGACCTTGACATTGGGAGATTTCCTCTTTGTTGGTTGGATTTTGTGTTCAGTTTTTCTTCTGAATACTTTTTGTTGAGGCATGGATTTCTCCTTGTGTGTTCATTTTGCTTAATTGTTCTGTTTAAAAATTTTTTGCCATGTTTTACTTTGGTTTAATTTTTCTTGTCTTACACCTTATCTGTGTGAAATAAGGAAACCTGTATAATACTTCTATAGATGTATACAGTGACCTGGGATTATTTTCATCTGCTCTGTGACATTACAGCTTCCCCTTGTGCCCCATTTCAATTAAGATTCCAGCTACTGATCCACAGGTCTAGTCACCATTTCTCTGGAACCAGGGGCTTACAGTATGAACATCATGTCTGTTTCTTCTTCAGAGAATGACAAAAAATGATGTTTTGTGGCTGAGTGTGGACTTCTTCACTTGATCTCATTACATGTTACCTGAAAACCTGGTGACTAGACATATGGAGAATTTTGAGCAGAAAACTGAATGTGAAGATAACTCTGTTCTTCCCATGAAGCTGTTTGTAAAACCTAGAAAGGGCTTCCTGACCATTTCCTGTAGCAGTTCAGTAGCACCATATGTCCCTCCATGGAGGAAAGAGTAGCCTCATATCTGAAGACTGATGAAGGCACACACAGAGGACATGAGCCTAAGCCCTCCCTATTTGACACTCACCTGCTTGGCTCATACTGATTTTATTTAGTCACATACTCCATAGTGTTCCACTTTACATCACCTCTAGCAGAAAATCTCAGGTCTCAGTACTTTTGGGGGGCTTCCCTTCTATAGGAAGGCTCTCGTGCTATGAAAATTTGTACTAGTAAGTCTTCATGCTGCCATCTTGTCAATCACAGCTTAGTTTTGAAGTCCCAACAAGAAACCTAAGGTGGGTAGAAGGAAAAGGTATTTTCCCAACATCTATTTACTACTACTGCTTGCTAAATAGTTTTCCCATAGAATTGTCCAAGAATTCCCTGTTGAACACTCTGTGAACAGGAAACATCCTCACTGTCATGTGTTGGTTGACTTGGTGTGAAGAAGCAAGAATCCCAATAACAGATGTACAAGTGGATATTCATCAAGGACATTGGAGTACACTCAAGCCTCTGTGTGTGTGTGTGTGTGTGTGTGTGTGTGTGTGTGTGTGTGTGTCTGTGTCTGTGTCTGTGTTTGCTGTGGTGGTTGTTGTTGTTTGTATGGGTTCAGCCTCAGGATTATACTGGCTTTCAACAAAAGTAATCTTTTATTTCCATGTTTCTCAGATTAAGTTTTCTGAGTTGGTTGCTTTGAGAGGATTAGTCAAAGAGAGTAAATCCTATATCCTCATGTGATTCCTCTGACTCTTCCTTGGCTTCAGCCTTGGCTGGGGCTGCAGCAGCAGCAGGAAAAGCTTACAGAACACCAAAGAGAGTGGATAAAAAAGTTGCCATTGCACATAATAATCAAAACACTAATCATACAGAATAAATAAAGAATATTAAGATCTACAAAGGAAAAACTACAAGTAACATATGAAGGCAGACCTATCAGAATTACATCTGACTTCTCAATGGAAACAGTGAAAGCCACAAGTTCCCTTGGGGAGACATTAAGAGACCACAGATGTCCAGGCTACTATATCCAGCACAGTTTTCAATCACTATAGAAGGACAAAACAAGATATTCCATGACAGATCCAGATTTAACCAATACCACTAACCCAGCGCTACACAAAGTACTAGGAAAAAAACTCCAACATAAAGAAGTTGGAAAGACCAACAGAAACATAGACAATAGATGACCTCACAGCAGCAAATCCCAAGACGGGAAAAACAGACAAAATAATATCACAACCAACAAAAACTAAAATAACCAGAGCTAGCAACTACTGGTTATTAATATCCTGTATCCCTTAATATAAATGGAATCAACTCACCTATAAAAAGATACAGACTAACAGACTGGATATGAGAACAGATTCCATCATTCTGCTCCATATAAAAAACACACTTCAACCTCAGAAATAGATATTGACTCAGATAAAGGCTTGGGAAAAAATTTCCAATCAAATGGACCTAAGAAACAAGCTGATGTAGGTATCCTAATAGCTAACAAAATAGACTTCAAACTAAAATCAATCAAAAGAGACAAAGAAGGACATTTCATATTAGTCACAGGAAAAATCCATTAAGAGGAAATTTGAATACTGAACATTTATGCCATAATTACATGGGCACCCTCATAAGTAAAAGAAACACTTCTAAAGCTTAAATCAGACATTAAACCCCACACACTAATAGTAGGAAACTTTAACACTCTCCTCTCACCACTGGACTGATCAATTAGACAAAAAATGAACAGAGAAATAAGGGAAATAACAGATTTGATAACTCAAATAGACTTAACAGATATTTATAGAATAAACCATCCAAACAGAAAAGAAAATACGTTCTTCATAGGACCTCATGGAACCTTCTCAAAAATTGTCCACATACTCAGTAATAGAAGAAACCTCAAAACATGCAAAAAAAATTGAAATAACTCCATGTATTTTGTCAGATCACCATGATTTACATGCCAACAGCTGTCCACCCTTTTTAAGTATTAGAATGAGGTGAGTTAAAGGTCATCTGGTAGATGACTGGGAATTGACCAGTGTGGAGGAACAGAGGTCCAATCCTCCCAAGTTTAATTGGAGGGGGAAAGTTCTTTCCAACTTGGTGGAAGAATTTTCTTTTCAGAGTTTACAGATGTCTTTTTGGGGAGAAGAAGGTCTAGGTTTTTATATCAATACCTCTGGACATCAACCTCTATGCAATCAGGCATGTTCCTCAGGAGACCCAGAGACAGAATGCATGATCTTCTCCCTGCAGTGCTTTGTCTCGCACCCCTTTTGCTGGTGCCCATGCCTATCGTGGACAGGCCCACATATCTCTGAGTTTTATGTGGTTCCTATAGGAGGAGACTTGCTCTCAAGGGGGCTCTTTAGCCCTTGATCAGCCAGATTAAGCCAGTGGTAATGGACCTGAATGGGCTTGGATGCTACCTGTTAGCAAATAATGGTTCAAAAGCCATCAATAATAAAAATCCTAAAAGAGGCTCCCAAGGGGGAAGGATAAGAGGGTGGTGACCCATCCCTCCTCTTGCTCTCTCTGCTTTCTTCTACACTCTAATCCTTCTCTGACCTTAGCCATGCTATCTCTGACTATCCTGGTGTGATCAGTAGAAAAACAACATTTTTCATTAGGGCAGTGCAAAGGGATCAAAATCTAAAATTTTTAACATATGCGTTAAACCAAAACATTTTACAGGGTGTGTCAAATTTTCCTCAACATCTATAAGCAGTTACAAATATCATGAGGTCAATTCCAGTAAGAGCACAATAACAGAGACATTGTTGTTACCAGTTTTAGTCTCTGAGCAACAGTCAAAGCCCCAGTCTGCCCCCTTCTTAAGTGAAAAAGAGTTAAGATTTTAATCAAAATGTATTCTGTGTCCCAAAGATTAAAAGAGTCAGATGCTTAGTCTACGGTATTAGCTCTACAGCAAACAGGATTCAAACTGCAGAAAATTGTAGTTGCCATGGTCAGGTCATCTCAGCAGGGCCTCTGTGCCTGTATCCCAGGTCTGGAAGCAGCTCAGCACTTGTGCTTCAGGACAGCTGGGATTCCTGGGTGAGGTGAGATGGATTCAGCTCCCTGAAGCACATCTTGGCAATTATCTCAGCTGGGTCTCTTTGTGCAAAGTCTCTGGAGACAGAATGACACCCTGTAGAGTGGTGTAGCAGGGCCTGCTATCAGGCACTCCTCTCCATGGGGGCAGGGAAGACTGGAGCAAGGATTCCTCTCCAATTGTTTCTGGAGCTTTTTTATGGGGTGTTTGTAGCTACAACATCATCAGGTCCAGCTTTATTTTCTTTCTGTGACAAAAGCACAAACATATCCTCGACCCCAAATATATATAGGTCCCGTCTTTTTATAATACATTGAAAGCGCTTTTTAACCTTGCCTTAGCAAAGGTCACCTTGGTGTCATCATGTCAGATCTGTTTGCATCAAGATCTGTTTGCAATTTTTATAAGTTGCTTTCAAGAAACCATGGTATGCTCCACAATTTTTTATTATTAACCATATATGCAGTTCTTCTATTGGAAGAGCCATTTGTAAAATTTAGTATAAAATCCTTTAAGGGACTTTTAGCTCTAACATTGGCAAAATACAGTTGTGTGAACTCTAGCAACGATCATCTGGGAAAAGGCTATTATTCTGGCCTTTGACTTGAGCAAACACAATTGTTCAAGAATTACTATTTTAAAATTATTAATTAATCTATTGCTTAGTATAAGAAGCATTTATTATAGTCAATATTTTGTCAAACTATCTCCTAGATTTTATCCTGCCCTTTTGTACCAGACAGGCTACTGCTCTAAGAGTTTAATATCTTAACTGACTGTTATGAGTCTGTAAGGACAAATAAGTCCAGGAGTTTTAGGAGACAATATTAAATGAAATGATATGAGTTTATGAAAATAAGCCCAGAAATGTTAGATGCAATATTAGGTGTCACACACAAAATGAAACTAAAAAGCATGAAGCAATGTGTGCAGTGGTGATAAGAGTTTGAGCTGGTGAACAAGTGTGACGTGACTATATGATAAGCAGACATGTGTGCTAATCTAAAAAGAAAAAAAAGTACCATAGCCACAAAATAGTATAAAAACTTGAGGCTTACGACCAGGAGGCATTCTCAAAATGACTTGCTAGACATGCTGTCAGAGTGGTCATAGAGAATCCAACGAACCAGTAACTTCACAGCTGAGACCGTCCAAGAGCCAGAGAACTAGCTCTTGCCTGCGGATCAAGACTTGCTGACTTGCTGACTTGCAGACTTGTTGATAGACCTTCCAAGAGCCAGAGAACTAGCTCTTGCCTGCGGATCAAGACTTGCTGATCCAGAGGCCTACATCGAGAGCCACGGACCATTATCAGGTCGTATACACAAATGCCTCAGTAAGATAGAATAGAAGACCTTGCCTAGGACACATAGGAACCTTTGCTGAATGTGTGATGTGATTGAAGGTGTGATGTGATTGATTGACTAGGATTGTTATAGGTGTGATGTTTACTTATATTTGATAGAAGAATAATTAGGGATTTAAATGATTGTTATAGTTTTGGTGTTTGCCCATACCTGCTAACAATTGGAGATTTGACTATTGGCATAATAAACTTGTACCTAGAACAAACACTGTGGTCATCCTGAGTATTTACTTGCAGACCTCTAAGTAAGGGCAGAATGCCCGCTCAGGAATAAGGCTCGCAACACTGACCAAACCAGAAAGGTGTGGCCATAAAAAGCATTTTGCTTTTTTATAAAACTGTTTTAGAATACGTTTTACATTTAATACACACATTTGCCATAGATGAACCATAATTAATATACCATACTTGTACATTATTGTATACTTTATCTGTTGATTTATACTTTACCTGCTTGAATATCATCTGTCTGGCAGATTCTTTAAGCTGTCTATTGGAAATTGGCTCATTCCTCCCTTTACGAATTTTACCTAGCAGCTCAAGGTCTCCCATAAGACTAACTAGGGCTTTAACCATTAAATATCTAATTAAAAGTTTATAAGCTATCCTCCTCTTAAGTTGCAAGTCTGCCTAGCAGATAGGAAAATGGAAAAAGGAAGCATTTTAACTAATGATGCTGGCCTCATTAGATATCAACATGTAGAAGAATGAAAATAGATCCACATTCATCTCCATGCATAAAACTCGAGTTTAAATGAATCAAAGGCCTCAAAATAAAAAATTACATTGAACCTCATGGAGGAAAAATTACTTTGCCACATTACACAGCCTCAGTGGCATAAACATTGAGAGAAACAATAAATGAGATTTCCTTTATTGAGAAGCTTTTGTATAACAAACATAATATCAGCCTATAGAATGGGAAAAGATCTTTACTTATCATAAACCCATTCAAAAAACACATAAAGAACTCAGGAAATTAGTTATCAAAAAAATAAATGAATAAAACTATATGCTACAGACCTAAACTGAAAACTCTCTACAGATGAACTTAAAAATGACTGAGAGACACTTAAAAAATGCTCAAGCTTAACATCCTTTAGCCATTAGAGAAATGCAAGTCAAAACTCTGAGATTTCATCTTATTCTTGTAAAAATGACCAAGATTAAAAATTACTGCTAACAACTTGTGCTTAAAAAAATGTGGGTAAAGAGACAACTCCACTGCTGGAAGTGCAAACTGGCTCAGCCACTTTGGGATCATTTATAGTATGGCTATTTTTTTAAATTAGGCAACCTTTTACCTTAAAACTCAGCAATACCCCTTTTGGGCGTAAATACAAAAGTTGTTCAACCACACCATAAGGACATGTGCTCAGCTATGTTTACAGCAGAATTACTTTATCATAGCCAGAATCTGAAAACAACCCAAAACCATCCTTTTAAACAGCCATAAATACCAGAAAATGTCTTGGAGTAACTCTAAGCAAGCAGGACCAAAAGATTGGTTCTGTAATCTCGGCTTGTGAAGGGGGAAATGTTTTTATTTTTAACCATTATCATTTGAGTAGAACTCTGGCCCTTGATAAATTTAGTAAGAGGCCCCAGTCTCAGCAGTCCACGGTGAAGCAACACCTGACAGCAGAAAAGGACCACAAGCTGAGACAACTCCCAGAAGTCGACTACACAAATGGAAAAACTTGTATGATAAAAACTTTAAATCTTCTAAGAAAAAAAAATTTAAGACATTAGAGAAATGGAAAGATCTCCTCTTTTCTTGGGAGAGTAGAAGAAACACAGCAAAAATGACAATCTCACTGAAAGCAATCTACAGATTCAGTGTAAACGTCCTTTAAAAGTTACAGCAACATTCCTCACAGAACTCATCTACAGATTTAATGTAAATGTTTACTAAAATTATAGCAAAATTTTTCATAGAACTCAAACGACCAATCCTCAACTTTGTAAGAAAAAATAAAAACTCAGGATAACCTAAACAATTTAAAATCCTATGCAATTAGGGAACCTTTGAATGTATCACAATCGTTTAAAACTTTCCTACAGAACCACAGTACTGAAATTAATCTACCTTGGATATAAATTTTTATGCCTATAAGCTAACAATTTTTGACCAAGAAGCAAAATTGTAAAATGGAAAACAAGCATATTTAATCTCCTTTTAACTGTCCTGAAGCTATAGTTTCCTAAGGCTAGTTTTTATAGCAAACCTGCCTGTCAGCTTCTGCTCCACAGGGAGGGGGTTAAGACACAGGCTCTCTAGACCAGTCAGCCAACCTGCTTGGCAAGCATAGCTGTGCGGATCCATACCCTTACTTCTCACTTCCTGAGGGACTCTTTGAGTCTGTGAGTAAACATATCCTGTTTACAAAATGCTTGCCCAATGGCATCACTGTTGAATCCCCTCGACTCTGTCTCATGGTCAAGTTTACCATGGCGATTCTTGCTGGACCGGTGCTTTGCCCAATGGCCGCGGTGGTCCAAGTGCGTGGACAGACCTGTCCTCCGTGTGCAGCGATGTTCCTCAGACCTCCATGGTGTCCTCAGGCCTCACGTCCAGCGGGATACGAACGGGTTTCCCTGATAAACCTAGTGGAGAGGAATGAAAGAAGACAAAAGACACGAGAAATGAAGGTAAGACAGGATTTCTGATCAAGCCGTCTAGTTTATTATTTCCTCAGAAGCTGTTATATAGCAAATGGGAAAAGTGGGGAAGAGAAAGGTATCATGAGTAAGAGAAGGGTGTCAGGAAGCTCAGGTCTGCTGGAATTCAGGTCCGGAGACGTCCCCAGCTGATAGGTAAATACTGAGGGTCTGTGATTATTGACTAACAAAGGAAAATGCTAATGATTCCAGAACATGGTTCCTGTAGGTCTCTGCTGCTAGTAGATAAGATGCCAGGTTGATTTCCTAGACCCTGCAGAGGGGAGAGGTAAATATTTTTCTTAATTTGTGAGTTTAAGATGGCTGTAAATAAAATGCAGATCTCAAAATACAGGTCTTTTCTTCAAGCAAACAGCAATACTAATTCCACAAACACATGGAAATTAAACAATGCTCTCATGAATCATAAACGGGTCAAGGAAAAAATAAAGGGAAAAATTAAAGACTTTCTAAAATTCAATGAAAATGACCACACAACATACCCAAATTAATGGGACACTATAAAAACAGTGTTAAGAAGAAAGTTCATAGCATTAAATGCCCACATGAAGAAGCTGGAAATATTCCACACTAGTGAATTAACAGAACATTTGAAAACTTTAGAACAAAAAGAAGCAAATTCACCCAAGAGAACTAGATGGGAGGAAATAATGAAATTGAGAGCTGAAATCAACAAAATAGAAACAAAGAAAACAATACAAAGAATCAAATAGACAAAGATTTGGTTCTTTGAGAAAATCAACAAAATAGACAAACCTTTATCCAAACTAACCAATAGGCAGAGAGAATATCCAAATTCACAAAATCAGACATGAAAGGGGGGACATAATAACAGACATGGAGAAAATACAGAGAAACATCAGGTCATATTTTGAAAACCTGTAGTCCAATAAATTGGAAAACTTAAAGGAAATGAACAACTTTCTGGATAAATATCACTTACCAAAATTAAATCAAGACCAGATAAGCAAATTAAACAGACATATAACTGCTGACAAAATGGAAGCAGTCATAAAAGTCTCCCAACCAAAAAAAAAAAAAAAAAAAAACCCCAGAGAAACAAAAAATAAAAAACAAATAAACAAAAAACAGCCCAGGACCAGATGATTTTAGTCAGAATTCTACAAGATTTTCAAAGAACTAATACCAGTACTACTCAAATTCTTCCACACAATAGAAACAGAAGGGACATTGCCAAACTCTTTTTATGAGGCTACAATTACCCTGATACCAAACCACAGAAAGACATTACTAAGAAAGAGAATTACAGACCAATCTCACTCATGAACATTAATGCAAAAATATGCAATAAATCACTGGCAAATCGAATCCAAGAACACATCAGAACCATCATCCACCATGATCAAGTCAGCTTCATCCCAGAGATGCAGGGATGGTTCAACATATGAAAATATGTCAATATAATCCACTATATAAACAAGGTGAATAATAAAAACCACATGATCGTCTCATTAGATGCCATAAAAGCTTTTGACAAAATACAACACCCCTTCATGATAAAGGTCTTGGATAAAGCAGGGATACAAGGAATATACCTAAACATAATTAAGGCAGTATAGAGCAAACCAACAGCCAACATCAAACAACATGAAGACAAACTCCCAGAGATCCCACTGAAACTAGGAATAAGACAAAGATATCCACCTTTTCCATATCTATGATATATACTTCTTGAGGTCTTAGCTAGAGTAATAAGACACGAAAAGGAGATCAAGGGGATACAAATTGAAAAAGAAGTCAAACTCTCACTATTGACTGATGATATGATAGTTTACATGAGCAACCTCAAAAAATCTACTAAGGAACTCCTACACTCATAAGCACTTTCAGTAATGTAGCAGGATACAAGATTAACTAAAAAAAATCAGTAGCCCTCCTGTTCACAGATGATAAAATGGCTGAGAAAAAAATCAGAGAAACATTACCCTTCACAATAGCCACAAATAGCATAAAATATCTCAGAGTAACTCTAACCGAACAAGTGGAAGACTTGTATAACAAGAACTTTACATCTTTAAAGAAAGAAAATAAAGAAGGCACCAGAAGATAGAACAACCTCTCATGCTCTTTGGTCAGTGGAATTAACATAGTAAAAATGGCGATCTTGCCAAAAGCAATCTACAGATTCAATGCAATGCCTTTCAAAATCTCAACAAATTTTTCACAGACCTTGAAAGAAAGGTAATTAACGTCACATGGAAAAGCAAAAAACCAAGGATAGCCAAAACAATCCTGTATGATAAAAGAACTTCTGGAGGAATCACAATCCCTGACTTCAAACTCTACTACACAGCTACAGTACTGAAAACAGCCTGGTATTGGCATAGGAACAGACAGGAGAGCCAACGGAACTGAATCCAAGACATGGATATTAATCCACACACCTTTGAACACCTGATTTTTTGACAAAGAAGCAAAAAATATCAAATGGAAAAAAGAAAGCATATTTAACAAAGAATGCTTGCATAACTAGATATAAACATGTAGAATAGTGAAAATAGACCCATATCTATCACCATGCTCAAAACTCAGGTCCAAATGTATCAAAGACCTCAACATAAAGCCAGCCACACTGAAACAGAAGAGAAAGTGGGAAGTATACTTGAACGCATTGGTACAGGAGACCACTTCCTAAATATAACCCCAGCAGCACAGACACTGAGAGAAACAATTAATAAATGGGACCTCCTGAAACTGAAAAGCTTCAGTAAAGCTTATGTATTTTTATGTATTTTGTGTGTGTGTGGTCATGAGCGTCTGTTAATTCAGGTGTGTGTGTGTGTGTGTGTGTGTGTGTGTGTGTGTGTGTGTGTCTTTGTGTATATGTATGTGCGCAAATATTGACATTTCTTCTTACACATGCAGAGGCTAGAGTACAAATTGAGGAGCCATTCCCTTATTTTTTGAGACAGGTTCTCTTACTGACTTCAAGTTTGCTAAGTACACTAGGCTGGCTAACCAGTGAGCCCCAGGAACATACCTGTCTCAGACTCCTTTTACTGGAACACAATTCACTCAATTCTATTTGATCTGACTGCATCTGCCACTAGGGATAATATTAAAGGCCATGCCCAGCTCACCAGGCTCTCTGTATGGATACTAGGGATCAAGCTCAGAATACAAGTTCCTAATACCAAACACAATATGGACTGAGACATTTGCTTGTTCCATACACTTATGACTAAAACAACTGTATTTCAATGGCTTAATTATCTGTAAACAATGTAAATCTGAGGACACTCAGCCAGGACAGGTGGAAAGTTTGCTCTCCTAGAGCCCCAGCCTTCAGCATTTGTTCCCCTCTCTGTGTGAACTTCTAACAGCTGTTCCCCATTCCTCCGCATCCAGAGAGGATCTGCTCACTCCTCATCTCTCACCAGCAGTCAGCACCACCATGCAGAGCCCCTCCATCGTCACCTCTGCAGTCACCACAACTGGACTGGAGGACACAGAGGGCCAGAGGAATTCTTCACATGTGAACCTGAGAGCCACAGTGGCTGCAGCTGTGTTCATAACACCAGTCTATGTGTTGATAATCTTCCTCTGGTGGAAACAAAGGTAAATGGTCCAGGACAGGGCCTCACCTGAGCTATCCCTCTGAGTTCTCACAGTTGTGGGACATGGAGATAGGTAAATGGATAAGTCAGGGTTCTCAAGAGTCACATACATATACACACTACATGAAAATAAATTTTTAAAAAGTAGAAAAATACTGAAATATGTAAGGATATTTGTATAATGGAAATGTTATACAAGGACTCCTTAAAATGCAATACAGTCTAAAAGTTCAATGCAATCCTATTCAAATCTCAAATGCTTTTTTATAAAGATAAATGATTTGACTTCTAAAATCAAAAGGATTATAAGAAACAAATATGGGGACACAGTAGGCGACACCCTAATACCAACATTGGGAAGTGCCTGGGGAGAACTAAGAGTACAAGGTCAACTGAAGTTACATGGAAAATTGAAGGTCACCTGGGCTTCCACAAGACCTTGGACAAACATAAAACAAAAGCAAAGTGTGGACTGGATTCAGAACAGACTTCAATCCATGGTAAGTAGAAGAGTACAGCACAGGAACAGAGATGAGCAGACAGTGGAGTGCAATGGAAAGCACAGAAATACAGACTTGAGCATGCAGGCCCTGGTTTTCAGAGGGGCTCAGGCCTTCAATAGGTAAGAAGAACAGCTGAGGGCTGGAGTGCAGCAGACTGGGAGGCAGCAGAAGTCTGACTGGGATTCTAAACCGTAGATTGAATGTGCAGGATATAACAGCTTGTACTCACAGGGAAGGTCAGAGAGCCAGTTTGCAGGGGTACAAAAGGGAGGCATTGTGAGTACAAAACAGAGAGAGCAGGGACAGGACATGAGTTCAAGGCAGGGAAAGGAAGCAAAGGAAGAAGGACATGGACAAGGGATCATGGAGCTGGGGAGTGTTTCTATGATGGGTCGTGTTTTGCAGAAGGACAGCTGAGAACTAGCCTCAGATCCTGGTGACTCTCAGACCTGTCCCTGAATGTCTGTTGCAGAGCTGCCCTGGGCCCCTAATGTTTCTGAACGCAGAGAACAGCTGAGAGGCAGATAGAAGATCAGCATGACTGCCACACTGACAATGTTTCTTCTCCTACAGGCCAACAGAATGAAGCCAAAACTCCAGCCAGGTGAGCGACTGTCATCCTATGGAGCAGGCAAGGAGAAGTTTGTTATAAGAGGCATGCAAGGGAGCTAAAGAGACAGTTGAGTTAGAAAGCCCTTGTACATGGGCAGGAGGACTTGAGTTTAATTGGGAGCGCACACATAAGCCAGGGGAGTGACAGAAATTTCTAGTCGCAGTTCGGGAAAAATAAGTGACAGCCAGAGTCGTGGTGATATCTGTCCAGCTAGTCTAGCATTATTGCCAAGTTCCAGGCCAATAAGAGACCATGTCATAAAAAATAATGTGGATACTTCAAGGGTATAAATCATGGTCATGTCATTTTCTAAGTTCAATTTAAAGAAAGCGTTTAAAAAAATGGACAAAAGAAAAGTGGGGAGCAAAAGGATAGGTCCATGGGAAAAGGGTCTGCAGCCAAGCCCAATGACATGAGTTCATTTTGGGGACCCAAATTGTGGAAGTAGAAAACTGACTATGGAAAACGGTCATTTCCTTGTTAAGTACAGCACTATCTGTTAGTCCCTAGCTAAAAGAACTCCAAGAGCCAGGATCTCTCACCAGGGTGGTGAGTTTCCATCAAAGTAGGGCTTGCTGGCCACACACCCTGCATCTCACCGGCTTCCTTGTTTCCTGCCTGGGGATCAGAGAGCAGGGCTGCAGGCCTGTGCTGTGAAACACACATCCTTGAACAGGTACAAGGAGAGAACCCTCACATCTGCTGTGTGAACTCTGATTTCCTCTCCTCAGAACCCAGGCCAATCTATCTGTGTCTGGTCCTGAGATCCCAACTCTGCTATTTCCTATCTGTCCATGGAGTTAATAACACTTTTTAATAAATGTCTTCTTCCCAACAATGCATCTCATATCTCTCTTAATACCCCACATGAAATCTTAGAGAATATCAGATTATGTCCAAAAGCAGGACACTGAGAGTTGCAGGGACCGTGGTCCACAGTGAGAACCACTGCCTGAAAATTCTGGTTCCTCCCTTACTCCATAGACACCGTCATCTCAGCTACAGGCCCCAAGCCCTCCATGCTCCTCATCAGGTGACAGATGATGGCTTGTTTGGGTTCATATTCAGCTTCCTTTCCTCACAGGCCCATCTACAAATACTCGCTTTCCTTATTTCCTGCCATGTTAATATTCTGACCTCTAGGGTCTCCCCTAGGACAGGACTTTCTCCCAAGTCCAGTTTGTCTTAACATTTAATAGTCAGTGGGCCAGTTTCTACCAAAGGGCCCACTGGGACACAAGGACAGCATACATATTTACGTCACAATAAGGATGAAGTCCAGTCTGCTTTCACAGCCAGAGGTGGTGCATGAGGATGTGGCAGTGTGGCTGTAGTTGGCCCCCATGTGCCCACAGGGAGTGGCACTATTAGGAGACATAGCTTTTTTGGAATAGCTGTGGCCTTGTTGGAGGAAGTGTGTCATCACAGGGGTGGTTTTTAGGTCTCTTATGCTCAGGCTACACTTATGGTAGATGAAGCTCACTTCCCAAAGCCTGTGGATTCAGATGGATGCCACTCAGCTCCTGCTCCATGTCTGTCTGAATGCCATCATGTCCCACCATGAAGATAATGGGCTAAACCTATGAAATTGTCAGTTACCCCAAATTAATTATTTCCTTTATAAGAGTTTCCATGCTCATGGTGTCTCCTGACAGCAATAGAAACCCTAAGACAGACATGTAGGATTCAGATTCAACAATCACAGCCCTGCATAGATGCAGCTCTTATTCCCTCAATGACAAGCCTCTAATTTATATCAATCAGGGTTCTTTGCTGAGTCAGTGGAATATTGTCCCATCCTGATCAGACTAGCTGAAGATAGGAGTGAGAGAGAAGACACCAAGGCTTCTCCAAATTAAATTAGAGTCTTCTGTGGCAGCTGCAAGATGTCTGCTGTGGTGTAACTGGATCCAACCCTCTGAGACTGAACTCAGCATCAGCTGTGATCACAGTGATCTTGGTTGTTGTGGTGGTGACTTCTCTGAGCACCCATGAGGTATTCCTACAAGCAGGCTGCCATGATGACTATCTGCCAAGTATCTGGGAACAAAGAAGAGGCCTCATGGAGGGTACTCCAACGGTCATGTGACTTGCCAAACAAGTTTCCATTATTCAGAAGGGAGGAACAACAAAGGGGCCTATAACAAAGCATTGAACAGGACCAATATTCTCAACAACATTTAGGTCAAATTCCCTCAGGGTGAAGGGAACATGACTGTTTGAATGGGAACAGACATGGGGTCTAGCAGGGCTGCCACTCTTTAGGATTTGTGTTCCCCAGCCAGAGCCATTCAGGATCAAAGAGTACCAGGCATGGTGCCATAAGCCTGTAATCCGAATGACTGACAGGTAGAGCTAGCAAGATTATGAATTGGAAGCTATCAATAGTATGTATAGGGTCTGAAGCCAACCTGGGCTCTGAGACTATGTCTTGAAACCAACAAACCAAACCTAACCTAAACTCCAAACAGTAGAGAGGTCACGGAGGCATGTCATCCATTAGTTCACTTCGGTTAAAGACAGAAAACCTGAAGATGTAACCAGTTTTTCTTTAGATCACTGAAACAAATTTTGTGACTATTAATAGTTTCACTTAATATATAAATGAAAATATATAAAGTTGAAGAGGAGATTGAGAGTTTCCCAGTTTCTGTGGCCTCAAACTCAATGACATTTAATTTCCTTCCTCTGCCTTGGCTACCTGCAGAATCTGTGGGATTTCTTACCATAGGAGTAGGTGGCAGACCTGGTTACCCCGCCACTCACTGGACTTTAGGACTTAGTAGAGAGTCTCTTCTGGGGGCTTTCCTCTACAGGGTTGGAGGGAGGTGCTCCTGCTGAGGTTGGGCAGCACATGACAGAGATGAAGATGATTATGTCATCCTAAGGGAGAAAGAAGGGTTCAGAAGGGTCCAGGGCAACCATACTATTTTGAAGTTCTAGTTGCAGTCTAAGTATCCAGTCTACACCAACAACTGCCATCCTTCCTCCCACTCTAGCATCTCATCACTTCTCTTCAGGACCCACTCTGGGCAGCTACTTTGGATTCCTTCTGGTCTGTCTTAGTTGTCACTGGGGAAAAGAATTCAAGGAGTGGGAGAGTAGGTGGTGGGACAGATGGGTGGACAGACGGACAGTTTTCATCTATGAGTTTTCTATTGGGTCAGGGCCCATCTGCCCTTCACTGTGTGTTATCTGAGGGAAGTTTTTGGAGTTGGATGGGTCAGAGAGAAATAGGAAGGGTTGTTATTGTTCTCTGCCACCACTGTCATGGGAAAACACAGCTGGGTATAAAATCAGAGTTTGAATGCTGGGACACCATCTGGAACTGAAGTCTGAAGAGTCACAGAGACCGGCCTCGGAGGGCTATGCTTACTCAGGATGAGGATTGGGTAAACATGTGGTGGCACATCAGCTATGGATGTCTCCTTGCATATGTCTGTGTTTGTATTCAGGAGCATATATGTGCAAGCGTGTGCTCACCAATGTGGAGGTCAGCGGACAACCTTAGGTGTTACTACTCAGGATACATTCCTCTTGGATTTGTTTGTTTGTTTGTTTGGTTGCTTGGTTGGTTTATTTTTTGAGACAAGATCTGTATAGTCATTGCTGGCCAGGAACTGGAAATACAGAATAGGTTAGCCCTTAACTCACTGAAATCTACTCATGTTTGCCTCTGCCTCCCCAAAGGAATAAAAGGCATGCACAACCATGTCTAGCTCACTCTGTTTTAACTTTGAAAATTATACTTATTTATTCTGTGGGAGCAGGAAACACTTGTGATATAGCCTGAGCAGCAGCCAGGTTCTAACACTGCAGTCTGACACTCCCCATAGTTACATGTATGTAAAAGCCCCATGTGTGCACACTATAGGCCCAGGCTGCTCTTCCACAAAAAGTGCCACTCCCCTGTGAAAGCATCATGGCTGCAGGGCCCAGTCACTGCTATTAGGGGAAACTGGGTTCTAACTGCAGGAGTCTGACTACAGATATCACATTCCACAGCAGTGTCCAGATGGGCATCCAGTTGAATCCAGGGCTTGAAACTGAAAAGAGCCAATGACTTGGGATTGAAGGGCCAGCAGGTGGCAGCAGTGAGGCTGAACACAAGGCAAAGCTGGGTTCCTGAAAAACCAACCAGAACCTGTTGTATAAAAATGCTGGAGACCAACAACTGACATAATGCAGGTATATGGTGGGGGGGCGGGGCAGCCCCTTCTTGAGAAACTTAGCCATCAAGTGACCTTTCCTACAGATCCTAGACTGTAAAGCAAGGCCAGGTGAAACCCAGAGGTGAGTACTCATAACCAAGAGGGCCCTTTCTCAGTCCCACTAAGGCTAAAGACAAGGCTCATCTGGTGGAATGCTTACCTGTCTGACACACACAGAACCCTAAGTTCTATTTCCAGCAGGGGACAAAGGGGTATGATGTGGTACACCTGTCACCCAGCACACGGGAGGGCAGAGAGGAGGATCTGTAGGAGTTCAAAGTCATCCTTGCCTACACAACAAGTTCAAGGCCCAGCCTGGGCTACATGAGACCCCATCCAATAAAATGGGACTTTCTGAAAGGTAAAATAGCCCTGTCCCCTCTCCTGACTGATGGACTATTTGGGCCTAAAACATCCCACAGTTTCTATGCTCTGCATCCAGGACAGGATGGATGGATACAGAAGTGTGTCCATATGCGACTGGCAGTGAGGCCATGAGAATGAGGTCCATGAACATGAGAGCTCAGGTCATGGAATATGAGGACCATGGAAATTGTGAGAAGGTAGAGAAAGCAGATATGACAGAGGGTAGTCTGCATAGCCACTTACAGAGAAGCATGGAGAAGACAATCAATGCCAGGAAGTCTAAGGGAATGGGAAGTCACTTCTGCCCTTGTCACTCAGAGAGAATGATACCACTTCCTCTGGTACAATCACATCTTCCTGCCTTTCAGGGAACTGATGGCACCTTGTCATGGAAAAGAGTAGGGATGGCCCTCCTACAGAACCAGCCCTTTGTCCACCACAGCCACTGCCCCATCTCTCATGAATCTACTCTAATCATGGACCAGCTGTGACCACTCTCAGAGATGTCCAAGGCAATATGTCATGAGTGACACATTGCTGTTCTGAGCCTTCTTTGCCCTCTTCATCCCAAGAAGGTTCTAAAACAGCCACAGCTAGAAGAAATCACTCAAGTGTTTTGTGGGAACAGCCTCTTTGGGGGCCGGCAGCAGATTCGTGGCCTTTGAGGAGAGTTCAGAGGATGCACAAAGAAGGGAGCCAGGAGTCAGTGTGGAGTGGAGGCATACAAAAACTTGATGTTACTGAAGTGGAGTTACCTGCCATGTGCCAGCCACGTGACGTGTGCCAGGGCATCTCTGATCCTTGGTTTCCTCTTCTGAATGTGTGTTAAGGTTGGTGGGAGGCAGAAAGGTTCCTTCTGAAACTGGAGTAGCTAAGAAGTCACTGTCGTGATGAGGGAGACAATCACCCAGGAAACCCAGGGAAGTTACAGACTTAGCAGCAGCAACCAGTCAGGGATAAAGTGTCCACTGGGTGCACTGTGAAGAGTCCCTGAAGGGCAACAAGAGAGCAAAAGGCAGATGAAGGTGGGGCCATAATACTAGAACTGGGGACCGAATGTGTTTCCTCAGCACCTCCTTTTCATTGTGTCTGAAGTGAGCAGAAACCGACCACTTCTTAACCTAAGATTATTAAAGAGAAAGACACAGGCAACCAGCAGGAGGAGAGACGTGGTGATAAACAGGCTGAGGGGAGGGTAGGAGTGGAGGAAATTATGGAGATGAGGAAACAGTGATTACATACTGCATAAAAAAATGGGAAAGACTGGATAAGACAGGTAGTCAAGGTGGAAGAGTGGAGACCCCAGCAAGCAGAAGTCAAGGCTATATTTTCCAGTCAAAATTGGGGCTGGGCTCAAGGGCACAGTCATCTTCTCAGTGACCACAAGGGTGGATCTTCTGCAGCATGGGAGAGAAGAAGCCTGAGTGATAAAGAAAGTTGCTGGCAACAAGGAGGTGGAGATGTGTAGGTCCTGCCCCCACTCAGCCCTCAGCATGAGTAGGCCAGAAAATGTGGCTTACATTACCCCAATTCTCTCCTGACTCCTGAGCACCCCAGGGTTCTTCCACAGGGCCTCCTCTCCTGCCTGATGGCTCTGCTGGTCTCACTTT
Organism: Myodes glareolus; assembly: GCF_982192425.1. Lineage (NCBI taxonomy): Eukaryota > Metazoa > Chordata > Mammalia > Rodentia > Cricetidae > Myodes > Myodes glareolus. The sequence continues at coordinate 1,443,958 of NW_028263222.1, read as the reverse complement.
CTGGAGGGAATCTGGACATGGCTTGGGTCCTGCTTCGACTGCTGCCAGCAGCATGCCTGCAAGCGGGTGAGGGGTAGGATCCTCACTACTGGGGACTTAACCACTAGAGGGGTGGGTGGGAATGGGAAGAGTCAGCTGGCATGTGGAGAGGGAACTACACTAGAAGCTAGCCTGTCCTCTGTTCCCCAAGAGAAAATTCATCCTCAGAGTTGACCCAGCCCAACCTCTCCTCATCTGTCCTATCCCATATGGGACAGTGTGACAAAGGGGGAAGTCCTCCACTGTGTCCCACACCTGCCTATGGATGATGGTTCATGAAGCTCTGTGTTGTCCATCCCATCCTCTGAAGTGGCTTCAGATTCTCCTCATCATCTCAGGGATTCAGCAGGATCCAACAGAGAAAGATCATATGGGTTTGACCAACAAGCACCATCTATCTGGCATCCAGGATGGCTCAATCAAAATCCCCTTCCCCTGGAAGTCGGCACTGGATCCACAGATGAGGATTCTCTGGACATAAAAGGACTTCCTCAGGGACTTAGCCTCAACTCTTCCTTCAGTTTCACAGGCACATTTTAAGAACCAGTTTGTTCTGAACTGGACACAGCCTCAGATCCGGAGTTCTCAGAATCCTGTACTTGAAGGAGAAGGATCAGACAGGGTCCTTCTGCTGAGTTTCTCAGAATATGAAAAAACATGGGTTTTCAGAAATTCGATGGGACCCACCTCATCATCCCACAAGGTGAGCACATCCCAGGTCAATGTTTGGTGGCCCTGGCTTCCATGTACGGTAAATGTATTAGTGACCTTATGTGTCTAATCCTTCCCACAGATTCCTCTCATGTGCTCTGTCCCCTCCCCAGAAGTCTGCCAACTTCCTCTTTACTCTTACCCACAACCATCCACAAGCCTTATCTGCTCTCTCTGAGCTTTCACTATGCCCTCAGATCCCATGCTACTTCCAGGCCTCATCTCTTCCGAGATGGCCCAGTGTCCTGCTTCTTTCTCCAAAATGCACTACTGCCGTGCTCACCCCTGCCCTTGTTGCCAGGAATCCATGTGTGTTTGGCCTCTCCAGGATGGAATAGTCTTCACTGGTGCTATGTCAGGGTCTCCGTTGGTTCTAAGTTTACACCACATCTCGTGCCTTTCACAGAAGGGGCCTTCAGGTCCCTGAGCATTGGCCCTCCTCCTCTGTGTCTACCTACTTCACCTGTCTCTAAGACACATCCCTCATCTCTCCGGTCCCCAGTTTCTTTATCCCCTATTCTCCCTCCTTTTCCACATAGGCCTGGAACTCACCTTCTCACCATGATAAGGTCTTCTGTGTGCTTCACCTCCTCCATGGCAGCTGTGACTTCAGCTTCTACACATAGTGTACTCAGATCCAGCCTAGTCACTGTGTGGGTATTTTCCCGCCCATCACCACTGCTGGGAACTCTTGTGATCATTATATATAAAGAGTCACAGACACCAGCAGAATTCAACCCTTGCCCAAGGTCATGCTGGTGACCAACAGACCCCAAAAGGGCCCTTTACCTCCAAGCATCTCTCAACACGTGGCCACTGCTGGTGTTCACTCTATTGTTTGCCTTCCTTCTATCTGTATTTTGTGGAGCATGTAAATATGGTGTAAGAGTATGTGTATGTTTGTGTGTGTGTGTATCTACATATATCCCTTTTGTGTTTGGAAAGCCAGAGTGCAGAATTGGGATCCCTCTTCTAGTAGAATCAACCTTATTCACTAGGGGCAGGGTCTCCCACTGAACCTGGAACTCACTGTTCTGGGTATGGCTGAAAGGCTACGAAGCTGCATTGATCCTCTTGTCTTCATTGCCCACAGTGTTAACAGTTACAGGTGCTCACCTGACCTGTCTTACAAATAAGGTGTATGATATCTGAGGAAGGAACAACTAAGGTTAATCTGTCTCACACACACACACACTATGTGTTTGCAAAATTTTAATGAAAATAAATATTTAGAAAATAAAATATAAAATTAACAGCCAAATAATAATCAATTATCATTAGTTACATTGTCAATTTTTAGGGTGCCAGTGATAAATGGGTTTATGCCTTCCAAATTGGACCCACGTGCCTCTCCCTGGCCAACCACTCTTCATCTTAACCCCTGCTCTGTTTCAGGATAAAGTCCACAGCCAGAACTGGCCAGGCTGCCTTACATATGTGTTTCCTGTCCCTCTTACACATTTCCCTAAGTGGACTTTCCTGAGATTTCTGTTTTTTTTCAGCCTCCTCCATCTCCCTCCTTTCCTAATTTCTCCTGGTCCTTGAGATAATCTGTTAAGTGCTTGACAGAATGATCAATTTAAGGCAGCCGTGCCTGTCTCTGCTTCAGTCAGACACACCATGTTGTTCTTTTGAAGGACTTCAGATGGCCCCAAAGGGCACATGCATGTGTGACCAGGGCTCTGTCATTGAGTTATACCTCATGGTAACCATGAGTTCTTCCATCAGTATTTTTTAAATTAATCCATTAACTGAATATTCCTGCCCATTGTTTTTAAAATGTTAAAATCAATGATAAAAAGACATTTTCCTTCCATTTTTAAAGATGAGTCTCATATAGCCCAGGCTGACCTCAAACTTGCTCTGTAGCTGAGGATGATCTTGAACTCCTAATTCTCCAGCCTCCACTTCCCAAGAGCTAGGATCACAAGGTGTGTCTCCACTCCTGTGTGCAGTGTTTAAGATGGGACTCAGAGCCTCATGCATGGTAGGCAAGCACTCTACCAACTGAGCTACATCCACAGACCCCAAAAGAAATGTGTTTATCTGACCAAAATTCCCACACTTAGTGCAAATAGGTTCTTCTCTCGTGCAATACATCTCAACAAGTTTTCCCTCCCTTCTCTTCTTCCACCCCTCGACATCGTCCATCTTTCCTTTCCACCAGATCAACCCCACTCCACTCCCATTTGGTCTTCTGGAAAGAGCAGACCTCCAGGAGACCAGAGCCAAACAGAACAAAATGAGACATAATAAGACAAGGTAAAAGCCCTTCTGTTGTGATAGGCTAGACAAGACAACCCAATATAGGAAGAGTCCCAAGAGTTAAATAGCCAGAAATACTCCACTGTGGTACTGTAAGGAGTACCACACCAAAAAAAAAAACAACCAAAAAAACAAACAAACAAACAAACAAAAACACCAAAATCGCAGCCATAATGTATACTTAGGGGACCCGGTGCAAATTCAGATCTGGTTGTTAGATTCTCTTGTAGAACAGCATGTGTTTCTGGCCTGTCTATCCCATCCTGCCCCACTGTCTTCATTTTTAGTTGTACGTACAGTTTTTGTGTGCACAGGCTTGTGGGTATGGATGTCTCAATGGGATGGTCAAAGGACTTTTGCAGTTGAATTCTTTTCTTCCAATTTCTTTTGAAACAGGGTCTCCCCCTGTTGTGTCTCCTCACCACGATGGCTCCTGAGACAGCCTCCCTGTGATTCTCCCATCTCTGCCCCCTGTCTCCCCAAAGCAGTGCTGTGGTTGCAGATGCTCATGACATCTGGCATTTTATGTTGGTTCTGAGGGATCAAACATCACAGAAGTTGTTTTATCTATTAAGTTTGGTTCCATTTTTTTGTTAATTTTGAATTTATGTGTATGTGTATGTCAGTGTGATTACATATTTATAAGCAAGTGTCTGTGTGGACATACATGTGGAGGCCAGGTAACAACCTTAGAAACCTTTCCTTGTGCCATTTTTGCCTTCTCTCTCTCTCTCTCTCTCTCTCTCTCTTTCTCTCTCTCTTTCTTTCTTGGATCTTTCTCTGTCCTGGAACTCACCAAGTGGGCTAGACCAGCAGGCAGTGATCCCAGGGGTTTGCACATCTTCCCTTTGCAGTGCTGGGATTCCAAGTGCATTGCGACAGGCACCAGTGCCTCCAGATGAACTCGGGCCTTTGTGCTTAAAGGTGTCCTAACTGGAATTTCTATTGCTATGATAAACGCTATGACCAAAGAACCCAGGGAGGAAAGGGTTTATTTCACTTACACATCCCAATCATGATCCATCACCAATGGAGGTCAGGGCAGGAATTCCAGGCAAGAATCTGGAAGAGGAACTGAAGCAGAAGCCATAGAGGAGGGCTGCTTACTGACTTGCTTTTTGTGGCTTTCTCAACCTGCTTTGATCATAGCACCCAGGACTACCAGCCCAGACATGGTACCACCCACAGTGAGCTGGGTTCTCCCACATCAACCAAATCAAGAAAATGTTCTACAGACTTGCCTATGGGAAATATCTGAAGGAGGTATTTTCTCAGTTGAGGTTCCCTATCCTAGATAGCTACAGCTTTGTCAAACTGACAAAATAATTAACAAGGTGTTGATTGCACTTTTCTGTGAATTCCCACACCCGAAACAGGCGCGTGCTTTCCCAAATCGAGTCCACGAGAATGGATGACTATCCTAAGGGTTGAAATAGACAGACATAAAGGACTATGCTCATTCACCAAAAGAGTAAATGGCCACTTTATTAAACACAAGTCGGGTATATATACTAGGGGGCAAAGGGAAAATAGCCCCTTCCATCCGGAATGGGGAAGAGGATGTCAGGTATCCGGCACCCAAGGCCAGACAGCAGCTGCGGTGGCAGACATATAGGGCCTAAGGAGGGATCCTTGCTTGCAGGTGGAATTACCATAACAAAAGAGGGCCAAGTTCTTTCTAAGCTAAACCTTCAGGCCGGTTCAAGAGCAGAGAAGCCAGGAAGCCAGAGGTAAAACAGCCCTGCATAGCGCCACAAACAAAAGGGAAAGAAACCTGGGTACCTACAACAAGGCAAGTGCTTTCTGGACTAAGCCATCTCCTTAGTAGCTGACCTGCCTTTTCTCCTCTCAGGACTACACTTTCTTAGTGACTCTAACCTTCTCCATGACAGTGGATGATGTGACTCTTTCCTTCTCAGTCATTACTCAGCCACTATGTTTCAAAGAATTTTATTTTTTTTTTGTTTTGTTCTTTTGAGACATTCTGGGAAAGAAGGTACTATATAAGTATAGATATACGCACCTATACATACATACATATATACACACACGTTTGCATGCACTCCCTGTTAAGATTGGGGCAACAAAGAAATTCGTTACATAAAAAATGTCTGGAACTAAATAGTAATGGTGCCTACTCTGCAAAATGAATGTGTTGTAAGCCACTGGACCACATATTGCAGAGTTTAAATGATATATTGTATGTTACATACATTTATACCTGAGACAGGGTCTCACTATGTTGCCCTAGCTGGCTCAGAACTTGCTATGTAGACTAGATGAACCTTGAACTCACAGAGATCTGCCTGTCTCTGTCTCTTGAATGCTGGGATTAAAGGTGGGCTCCACCACAGTCAATTTTAAAGTGATTTTTAAGTTGGGTGGTGCAAACCTGTGATCCCAGTGGAAGTTGGAGGCGACTAGATCAGGAGTCTATGGTCATTAACTACACAGCAAGTTCAAGGCCAGTCTGGGCTACATGGACTTCATCTTTTTTTATTTATTTATTTATTTATTATGTATACAATACTCTGTCTGTGTGTATGTCTGCAGGCCAGAAGAGGGCACCAGACCTCATTACAGATGGTTGTGAGCCACCATGTGGTTGCTGGGAATTGAACTCAGGACCTTTGGAAGAGCAGGCAATGCTCTTAACCACTGAGCCAACTCTCCAGCCCCCTGGACTTCATCTTTAAATAAATGTTAAGAAAACTGGCTTTGTGATTGTGAGGACTGAAATTCAAATCCCATCACCCATGGAGGAAGCTAGGTGTCCCTGCATATGCTGGGAAACCAAGGAGATAGAGTCATGAAAATTGCAGAGTTTGTTGGCTTTCAGTCTAGCTGACACTCGAGCCCCCATATCACAGAGAGATGCTGCCCCTGAGGAATAGATAGAGAATGTTTCAAGAGGACTCAGAAGCCTCTTCTGTCCCCTCATGCATATTCAGGTACTCAACTCTCTCTCTCTCTCTCTCTCTCTCTCTCTCTCTCTCTCTCTCTCTCTCTCTCTGTGTGTGTGTGTGTGTGTGTGTGTGTGTGTGTGTGTGTTGGGGATATGTGCATACAGGTGCAGGTTCCTGCAGAGACCAGAGATGTCGGTTCTCTGAGAGCTAGGGTTCAAGGCAGTTATGAGCTGCCTAATGTTCAAGCTTGGGCTTGAACTCAGGTCTTATGTGAGGGCAGTTTAACTACTGAGCCATTCTCCAGCCCTCTTGTGTTTGAGACACAGTCTTACTGTGTACTCTTAGCAAGTCCAGAACTCCTTATGTAGAACAGGCTGACTTCAAACACAGTGTTTCACCTGCTTCTGCCTCAGAAGTACTGAGAGAATAAAGATGGCATCCCAAATGCAGGCTGGCTTACTAAATTCTAATTTTGGATGATCAAATGTCAAGTACCCACCCCAGGCCAGAGGTGTTCTATTCTTCTGCCCATGCCTCAAGGATGATAAAGCTTATGTTTACCTTTCTAGTTGTTAGAACAAGTTTCAGTGGCCCCCAAAGCTGTTTTGAGGTGTTCTTCCCCTTTATCCCCCAGGTCACTTTCAGGGTGTTCCCTTTGCTTGCAGTGCTTCTCCCCCAGACCCTACATGTCCCCACTTTTCTCCCTCAGTTGATTGCTTAGGCTTCACCCCTCACTGAAGCCCTTAATAATACTTTCCCACTTCCTCCTATTGCCATCTCTGATGCTGTCTGTCTCTCTCTTGTCCCGTTCTTCTTGGTTTTAAAGACAGGTCCTCACAATTTAGTTCAGACTGTCCTCAAACACACCCTCCTTCTGACAGGAATACATGACTATACCTGACTATATATATTTATTGTGAATTCTAATTGGTCTTAATAATAAAAACCTGGAATCAGATATCAGGGTAAATGGTGAAAGAACAGAGCAACAAAGGAGCAAGTCACAGCCAAGTCTTACCTTGTTAACTCCTCAGCCAAAAACAGAGCTGAGCTCCTGTTTCCTCCTGGCTTATATTTCTCTCTCTGCCCAGCCATATCACTTCCTGTCTGTCTATACAGACCTCGAGACCTCTGTGGTTAACTAGTGGATAGCCCTGCCCTCTGATCTTCAGGCAAGCTTTATTTGTTAGAGCACAAACAAAATTTCACCACAATATATGTATTCTTTTTAAATTTATTTATGTCTATTAATTTATTGTCTATAGGTATGTCTATGAACTACACATGTGCCTGGCAAGGAAGGGAAGACACAGGAAGGCTTGACCACTCTGCTTTAGTCCTGTGTTCCCACAACCTGAGAGCATTGGGAGGAGGGAGCAAGAGTTGTATGACCCATGCATTTAAAGCACAGCCTACATACTGTGAACAGATTGTTTCCAGATTAAACAGAGCCTTATTAAACTATGGCCTAATAGATTGAACATACCTGTGCATACAGGGGCCATATCTCACATAACACAATTTATACTAAACGTCCATCCCTGAGGATGTCCCCGGAGTCCTGAAGTTGGCTGGCTCAGTCCTGCAAATGACAGCACCTGAGCTGTGGATCCTTACAGCAAGCTCCTTATGTACAAATCACAGCATGTCAGAGGGTCATGATGTCATCTGCACAGGCTTTGTGCTGTTCTTCACCCTTGTCCTCTGTGTCTCTCTAAACCTTCCCCACAGACTAAGGACCAACTCCAGTTTCCCATCAGCATCTTCAGAGCAAGATTCAGGACACTCCTACTCCCTCATGAGGAAACGCTGATGCAAAGACCAGTATTAGTGATTTTGCACAGCTTATGTGAGTGTGTGTGTGTGTGTGTGTGTGAGTGTGTGCGCATGCGCGCATGTTTCTTGTGTTTGTGTGATGCCCTCAGTGACCCGAAGAAAGCACTGGGTCCCATGAATGTGGATTTACACATGGGTGCTGTAAACCAAATTCAGGTGCTTAGCAAGAGCAGTAAGTGCTCTTAGCTGCTGACCCCCCAGGCCCCTATTTCATTAGACTTTTAAATGTTTAGGGTGGGCCTGGAAAGTTGGCTTAGGTTCAATCCCCAAACACACATGGTGGCTTACTAAGGTCCATAGGGATTTGATGCCTTCTTCAGACCTCTGCAGGAACCAGGCACACAGGTGGTGTGTGTACATATATGCAGGAAAAACACTATAAGCATATGGTGTCTCTCTCCTTTGTTTGTGTTTGTGTATGTGTGTGTGTGTGTGTGTGTGTGTGTGTGTGAAAGAGAGAGAGAGAGAGAGAGAGAGAGAGAGAGAGAGAGAGAGAAAGAGGGAGAGAGAGAATGACTTGTGGCAGTTAATTCTTCCCTTAAATCTTGTGGGTCCTTGTGTCCAGTTCTGGTTGTTAGGCTCAGCATCAAGTGTCTCTACCCAGCAAGCCAGGGATCTTAGCCTTGTGTGTCATGGCCCCTGGGAAGAGAAACAACACTTCCACAGGGTCATCCAAGACCATCAGAGCATTCAGATGTTTACATTATGATTTATAACAGCAGCAAAATTACAGCTATGAGGTAACACTGAGCATAATTGTATGGTTGGGGATCCCCACAAAATGACATACTATATTAAAGGGTCACAACGTCAGGAAGGTTGAGAACTACTGTACTAAACCCTCTCATCAGCAGTCCCCAGGCCTCTTTTTTTAAGATACATTTTATTTGCCTACTTGATTACATCATAGAATTTCCATAGTAAACATCATGTCATGATGTTCCTGTGGGCATGCACCCATGTAATGTTAGCATTTGAATAGGTTTAGTAATTACTCCCCCCAGTATGCATGGGAATTCCACAGTCTCCTTAGGATCTGAATAGAACAAAAACAGTAGAGACATGAGGACTTCAACCTTCTCAGTTTAGTTGATCTATTGTCACCTTCTTCCATTATACAGGGATTATTGCTGGCTCCCCTGGTTTTCAGGTCTTAGGACTCAGGCTGGAATCCATCATTGGCTTTATCAGGTCTCAAAGTTACAAATGGCAGATTGTAGGTCTTCTACTTACAAAATCAGGAGAGTAAACCAATTGTTCATAATATATGCTTGGAAATCTCATGTGTGTGCATGTGTGCATTCACACATGCACACACTATCCCTATTGGCTCATTTCTCTAGAGAGTACTGACTGATAAACATCCATATATGTATATCTGGGAATTCATCCATTTTTTCTAAATCCTTTAAAATAACATTTATTTATCTATGGGTTTGCTTTTTTGTTTAGTGTGGGAAGGGTGCATACATGGTATGGGTATGGGGGTCAGAGGACCAATTTCAGGAGTCAGTTCTTTCCTCCCACCATATGAGTCCCAAGGATTGAACTCAGGCTTGGTAGCAAGTACCTAAGTGTCTGTGCCATCTTGCTGACCCTTTCCATTTCTTTTACATTCTCTGAATGTGGCTGACATGGGGGCTGACTGAGCCCCCAAGGTCCAAATGAAGACTGAGAAGCCATTGACAATGGCACTGGGTCTTGTTTTGTCTACATGTACTGGCTTTTTGGGATCCTGGCCTGTCTGGTTGCTCACCTTCCTGGACCTGGAGGGAGGGGGGAGGAACTTGGATTTCCCACAGGGCAGGAAACCCTGACTGCTCTGGGGAATTATGAGGGAGGAGGAGAGGGAGTGGGGGGAGTGGGGGGAGTGGGAGGGTATTGGGAGGAGGGGAGGAAGTGGAAAGAGTGTTTTCGGATACTTGAATAAACAAGTCTAACAGAAAAAAAGAAAAGAAAAGAAAAGAAAAGGTCAGTCTGTCTCAGTATATCCCTTGAATTTCAAACCCAAAATTTTTTAGGGCCCACTGAGTTAATGTGTATCCATCATGTCTGGTGTACCACCAGAGACCATGGCTCCCTTAGAGTTTGTCAGCTTATAGTATGTACACAAAAATCATCTATAGGGGAGGAGAGATACATCAAAAATGGGTATTACCTGAGCACTGTCTTTTCTGGGATCTAACATTCCCAGGCCTCTTAAGTATCATTAATCACATTTAAATATGCACACATACATTTAATTTCTTCATAGCAATATGTAATAAATATTAAAAATATTTCATTGTACTAAAAATAAATGAAAATTTTAAGTGGGCACAGGTTTTAAAAAAAATGAAAAAACAATTAACAGTCTAGATTCCTGGGTCGGGCATTGTGTATCTAAGGGATCAGCCATTATGATGGTGCCCCTTGAAAAATTCACTTTTGTTCCATCTGATCCCAAAATGCAACATGGATGAGAGTGTAGGAGTCTTTTTCTTTTTATTAATCAAGGAAAATTTTATTCCAACTTAACAGAAAAGCACCTCATGGATGGGAATGGAGACTGAGGGGTGGGGGAACACATTTCTGTTCTCCATGGAGGTCAGACATAGGACAGACAGACAGCTGCATGGCAGGAAGGACAGCTTAGAGAAGTAAGCAGGTGATGGAGAAGTGTTCAGATCAGAAAGAGAAAGAAAAGAAAAGTGACAAGTTCTGAGTATTTCAGGAAAGTGGACAGGCATATGAACCAGCATGGCTGCACATGGTAAGATGCTGTGCTAAAGAGCAGGGTTCTGAGATGGGACAGTGTAGCATTTATTAAAGGTAAAGTCATTTGACATCTAGCATGGCTTAAGGGAACACTTCTTTCAAGGGTGACCCCTTGGCCATGCTGACACTGTTCAACTGGGGTATTTGAACTCTACACAGACATTGTATTCTCTTGACCATGCAGTTACTCTTCTTTCCTTCCTTCCTTCCTTCCTTCCTTCCTTCCTTCCTTCCTTCCTTCTCTCTCTTCTTTCTTTGTTTTTTGTTTTGTTTTGCTTTTCAAGAGAGGGCTTCTCTGTATAATAGTCCTGGTTGTCCTGGAACTTGTTTTGTAGCCCACACTCACATAATAGATCAGTCCGTGACAGTCATGGCAAATCAGGACCAATGGTTCAAGATGGATCTTGGCATAAGCAACCAGAAAGGTCAGCCATTGTGGTGACAAGACTGAATTCTTTTATATACATATTTTATTGATATTTATTGAGCTCTACATCTTTCTCTGTTCCCTTCCCTGCCTCTCCCTTTCTTTTCAACCCTTCCCCAAGGTCTCCATGTTCCCAATTTACTCAGGAGACCTTGTCTTTTTCTGCTTTCTACTTCCCATGTAGATTATATCTCTGTAAGTCTCTCTTAGTGTTCGCATGGTTATCTAAGTTCTCTGGGATTGTGGCTTATAGGCTGGCTTTCTTTGCTTTATGTTTATAAACTACCTATGAGTGAGTACATGTGATAATTGTCTTTCTGTGTGTCTGGGTTGTCTCATTCAAAATAATATTTTCTAGCTTCATGGATTTTCCTGCAAAATTCAGCTGTCCTTATTTTTTCTCTGCTATGTAGTACTCCATTGTGCAAATGTACCTCATTTGTCTTATCAATTGTTTGATCAAGGGGCATTTAGGTTGTTTCCAGGTTCTGGATATGACAAACAAAGCTGCTGTGAACATAGTTGAGCACGTGTCCTTGTGGAACAATTGAGCATTCTTCGGACATATACCCAAAAGTGGTATTACTGGGTCTTGAGGAAGGTTGTTTCCGAATTTTCTGAGAAATCACCACACTGACATCCAAAGGGGTTGTACCAGCTTGCATTCCCACCAGCAATGCAGGAGAATTCCCTTTTCCCAACAACCTCTCCAGCATAAGTTGTCATCAGTGTTTTTGATCTTGGTCATTCTTACAGGTATAAGATGGAATCTCAGAGTTGTTTTGATGTGCATTTCTCTGATGACTAAGGATGTTGAATGTTTCCTTAAGTGTCTTTCAGTCATTTTAGATTCTTCTGTTGGACAAGACCTAGTTTTACACTGTCACCCTCAGCAGTCTAAGGATTACCATAAGCTTTTAGGAATCTTGACTCAGGACAAATTAGGATTTGTGGTTTTGACACTGAAAAGAATTCAGGAGTGGCCATGATAGCAGGATTTTTAAATAGGCTCGAGGGTGAGCAGATATCTATCAATGAAAGCAGTTGCCTAGGCCCTGCTGCTAGTGTAGTGCCACCAGCTGAGCCACCACCATACTGTTCTGATCCAAAAAGATCAGAAAGCCTGAGCCAAAATTAACCTCTACCTCTCTTACACTGAGCCTTGGCATCAATGTGGGAGGAGCAATGAGAAAAGAACTCCAAAGCAATGATGACTTCTGGTCAACTGTGACTGATCCATGGCTCTGTGACCTCACAAGGAACCATTGTGATGAATGAGAGAGGTCCACTCATATTAGTCACCAGCTAAGCCTAGATCTTGTCCACAGAGTGCAGTAAATTCTAGAATGTTGGTTGGCTGCAGAGGACTTGACTCAAAACTTAGGTTCTAGAGACTTTGATATTTATTGTCTGTTTTTTGAACTAAATATCTGTGATCACCACTGATCTGAACATTGTGAGTGTGCTTCCCAGTGGAGTCAGGTTTGTGCATGAATTTTGACTGACATGGTTTAGATTTAGTTAGTTCCTGTGCTTCAATTTATTTTATTATCAATCATTTTCTATTATTCTCTACACATTCATCTTTAACATTTTGTACATTGGTTTATTTCTTTATGTTAAGTTTTCTTAACTTAGCTGTAAAAGGTAAGGGATTTGATTTGGTCATGTGCTTGGAGCATACACATCTGCCATGTTACTTCCCTCAGCATTTCCCTGTGGTTGTAAATCCCCTTATCACATTAAGAGTCTTCTCCTGCCCACCATGCAACTCATTAAACAAAACATGCTCTGGGAATCTTTAGGGATGACAATTTCCTCGTGATCTTGCAGTGTCACAACAGGCCATCATCCTTTCGATGCCCACAAGTACGAGTTCAAGGGAAAGGAGCTGAGTGTCATGAGGGTAGAGATGAAGAGGGCTGCAGTAGTTGGAGTCATCAGAGAATTTGAGAGTCTGAGTGAAAAGGACCTTGAGGAAGCTTGTGTGTTCACTATCAAGTCCATAGCCCTGTCTCTAACCCAGGGTAGCCCAAAGCCAACTGAGTCCACTCTTTGTTACTGTGGCTGTTATTAAAGTCCAGATGTCCTCAAGGTTTGTGTGGGAGAGGTTTCACATCGTCTCAAGTCTCCGGATTTCCGATCTCTAACAGGGAGTGCTGTTCAGGAGGTTGTAAAGCCCTATGGTGGTAAAAACCCACCAGGGGAAATAGAGTCATTAAAGGCAACAGGACATGACAAAGCCATATAAGCAGCTGCTTCAGATCCATCTTCCCAAATCTCTAACATGGTTTCCCTGACCATCAATTGTCTGAACCATAGCACAACCTATGGAACAAATGTTGCTGCTTCTCAGGGAATTAGTCACGGCAGTGAGAAAACCAATGGAGACAGAAGGTGAAGGTTTTTGGTTGCTTTAGTTTTGGTTGTGAATAACTGTAATTGGTTCATTTCCTCCTATGGCCTCACTGGAGCCATTGGGAGAAGTTGCAGACTCCACCCACATGAGACCCTGGTTGTGACATCTCACTTTGCAGAGGAGCTGTTGCTGGGTTGGCTGCAGAGTTGTTGAGCTCAGACATTGATTCACGTAAACCTTGATATTATTGATCTATGAAAACAGATGGTGCTCATTTGCTTTGACATCCAAACAGTGAGTTTCCTTCCAGTTTTGTTGGTTTTGATTTGTCTCTGAGTTGGTTCTTGATTTAATTTGTGGATTTTTTCAGTTTCTTCTTGCTAGTCTCATATTTCAATTCTTAAGGATGATTCCTTGTCATTTTTTAATTTAATTTTTTGGGGGATTTCAAAGTCTTATTAGTATGGACAAGATGTAAAAAGCCAGCTATTTCATCAACATGTGAATGTTTATCACACCTACCTGTGCTATCTATTTTCCCATAAACCCTCTGGAGCACTTAAATGCTCATCTATCCTGGTAACTATCTTCCATACTTGCTATGTGATACCCTAGAGCTCTGCAAAAAGGACAAAAGACATGTCATGTGTATCGTGAGGTAAAGTCCATTTCATTAGAGCATCCCAGTGTCAGCTAAGGCTAGCATCCTTTAGATGACCATCTATAGGAGTTTTAGATAAAGGAATTGAATATGTGAAGTGTAGTCAGAATACTTAGAGAACAGAGTATTCTAGTGCAAAGGGCACTGTGGCAGACCACAGGTTCATTCTCTAACTAGTCCACACCTGTGTCCCTAGCAAAGGTCAGCACAGAGTTGCCGAGTCTGTCAACCTTCTTACTATGGTACTTGTTATCTTGTTACTATGTTACCTGCTTACTGTGCTCTTAAATTCAAAGTGTCCTGCTCAGGTTTGACAGGAATGGTCTCACACCTTATCATCTGTCTGAATGCCTGGACTCTAGCAAGGTGGTGTAGTTTGGGGAGGTTATAAAATCCCAGGGCATCAGGAGTAATTGTGTGAATGAATGCACCAGCAAACTGCCAAAGTCATGTACCCAAATGCTTTAGACCAATCTTCTCAAGTCCCTAACTCCTCCCTGTCCTGTGAGAGCCTGAGAGGAAGGTTATCCTTTGTCATTTAAGTTTTATCTTCTTGGGAATTTGCTCTGGACTTGGGTAGAGAATCACCTTTTGGGCTATTTGCTGTTATTGGTCCATTCCTTACTGTGACATTACAAAAAAAGCCTTTGTGAGAAGTTTTCAAAATCTCTTTATAAACGGCCTTGCAGCGAACTGCACTTTGTCTTGATGCTGCAGAGAAACTCTTGATGAATAGAAAGCACCTGGACTTCTACACTTGACCTGATAAACTGGAATCTTCTAACTTGGACCTTGACATTGGGAGATTTCCTCTTTGTTGGTTGGATTTTGTGTTCAGTTTTTCTTCTGAATACTTTTTGTTGAGGCATGGATTTCTCCTTGTGTGTTCATTTTGCTTAATTGTTCTGTTTAAATTTTTTTGCCATGTTTTACTTTGGTTTAATTTTTCTTATTTTACACCTTATCTGTGTGAAATAAGGAAACCTGTATAATACTTCTATAGATGTATACAGTGACCTGGGATTATTTTCATCTGCTCTGTGACATTACAGCTTCCCCTTGTGCCCCATTTCAATTACGGTTCCAGCTACTGATCCACAGGTCTAGTCACCATTTCTCTGGAACCAGCAGCTTACAGTATGAACCTCATGTTGTTTCTTCTTCAGAGAATGAAAAAATGATGTTTTGCTGCTGAGTGTGAACTTCTTCACTTTATTTCAGTACATGTTACCTGAAAACCTGGTGACTAGACATATGGAGAATTTTGAGCAGAAAACTGAATGTGAAGATGACTCTGTTCTTCCCATGAAGCTGCTCATAAAACCTAGAAAGGGCTTCCTGACCATTTCCTGTAGCAGGTCATGAGCACCACATGTCCCTCCATGGAGGAAAGAGCAGCCTCATATCTGAAGACTGATGAAGGCACACACAGAGGACATGAGCCTAAGCCCTCCCTATTTGACACTCACCTGCTTGGCTCATACTGATTTTATTTAATCACATACTCCATAGTGTTCCACTTTTCATCAGCTCTAGTGTAAAATCTCAGGTCTCAGACCTTGTTGGGGACTTTCCTTCTATAGGAAGGCTCTAGTGCTATAAAAGTTTGGAGTAGTAAGTCTTCATGCTGCCATCTTGTCAATCACAGCTTAGTTTTGAAGTCCCAACAAGAAACCTAAGGTGGGTAGAAGGAAAAGGTATTTTCCTGCCTCTATTTACTACTACTGCTTGCTAAATAGTTTTCCCATAGAATTGTCCAAGGATTCCCTGTTGAACTCTCTGTGAACAGGAAACATCCTCACTGCCATGTGTTGGTTGACTTGGTGTGAAGAAGCAAGAATTCCAATAACAGATGTACAAGTGGATATTCATCAAGGACATTGGAGTACACTCAAGCCCCCCCCTCTCTCTCTGTGTGTGTGTGTGTGTGTGTGTGTGTGTGTGTGTGTGTGTGTGTGTGTGTGTATGTCTGTTTGCTGTGGTGGTTGTTGTTGTTTGTATGGGCTCAGCCTCAGGGTTATACTGGCTTTCAACAGAAGTAACCTTTTTTCCATGTTTTCCATGTTCTCAGATTAAGTTTTCTGAGTTGGTTGCTTTTAGAGGATTAGTCAAAGAGACCAAATCCTATATCCTCATCTGATTCCACCAACTCTTCCTTGGCTTCAGCCTTGGCTGGGGCTGCAGCAGCAGCAGGAAAAGCTTACAGAACACCAAAGAGAGTGGATAAAAAAAGTCATGATCGCATGTAATAATCAAAACACTAAACATACAGAATAAAGAAAGAATATTAAGATCTACAAAGGAAAAGCAACAAGTAACATATGAAGGCAGACCTATCAGAATTACATGTGACTTCTCAATGGTAACAATGAAAGCTACAAGGTCCTTTGGGGAGACATTAAGAGACCACAGATATCCAGACTACTATAACCAGCAAAATTTTCAATCACTATAGAAGGACAAAACAAGATATTCCATGACAGATCCAGATTTCACCAATACCACTTACCCAGCCCTACACAAAGTACTAGGAAAATAACTCCAACATAAGTTGGAAACACCAACAAAAGAAGGGAAAAACAGACAAAATAATATCCCCAACAACAAAAACTAAAATAACCAGAGCTAGCAACCACTGGTTATTAATATCCTGTATCCCTTAATAGAAATGGAATCAACTCACCTATAAAAAGATACAGACTAACAGAATGGATATGAAAACAGAATCCATCAATCTGCTCCATACAAAAACACTTCAACCTCAGAAATAGATATTGACTCAGATAAAGGGTTGGGAAAAAATTTCCAATTAAATGGACCTAAGAAACAAGCTGGTGTAGGTATCCTACTATCTAACATACTTGACTTACATCTAAAACCAATTGAAAGAGACAAAGAAGGACATTTCATATTAGTCATAGGAAAAATCCACAAGAAGAAATCTCAATACTGAACATCAATGAGCCAAATACAAGGGCACCCTCATATGTAAAAGGAACACTTCTAAAGTTTAAATCACACATGAAACACCACACACTAATAGTGGGAGACTTCTACACCTCATTCACACCACTGGATAGGTCAGTCAGACAGAAAATTAACAGAGAAATAAGGGAACTAACAGATGTTATGACTCAAATGGACTCAACAGACATCTATAGAACATTCCATCTGAACATAAAAGAATATACATCCTTCTTAGGACCTCATGGAACCTTCTCAAAAATTGACCACATACTTGGTAACAAAGCAAATCTCAACAGATATAAAATGTTGATAATGCCATGTATCTTACTCAGTCACCGTTGCTTAAAATTAGAATTCAACAGCAATACTAATTCCAGAAAGCCCACAAACACATGGAAATTAAATAATGCTCACCTGAAGCATCAATGGGTCAAGGAAGAAATAAAGGGAGAAATTAAAGACTTCCTAAAATTCAGTGAAAATGACTATACAATGTACCCAAATTGATGGGACACAATGAAAGCAGTGGTAAAAGGAAAGTTCATAGCACTAAATGCCTACATAAATAAACTGGAAAAATCTCATACTAGTAAATTAACAGAACATTTGTAAACTCTAGAACAAAAAGAAACAAACTCACCCAGGAGAACAAGACAGCAGGAAATAATCAAAATGAGAGTTGAAATCAGCAAAACAGAAACAAAGAAAACAATACAAAGAATCAGTGAGAATAAGAGTTGGTTCTTCAAGAAAAATAAAAAAAATAGGAAAATCCTTTATCCAAACTAACCGAAAATCAAAGAGAGATTATCCAAATTAACAAAATCAGAAATGAAAGGAAGACATAACAATAAACGGGGAAGAAATCCGGAGAATGATCAGGTCATAGTTTGAAAACCTGTACTCCATAAAAGGGGAAAACTTAAAAGAAATGGACAACTTTCTGGATAACTATCACTTACCAAAATTAAATCAAGACCAGATAACCAAATTAAATACACCTATTACTGTTAAAGAAATAGAAACAGTCATAAAAAGTCGCCCCCCCCAAAAGAAAGCCCAGGACCAGATGGTTTCAGCTCAGAATTGTATAAGATTTACAATGAAGAACTAAAACCAATACTCCTCAATTGTTCCACACAATTGAAACAGAAGAAACATTGCCAAATTCTTTTGACGAGGCTACAATTACTCTTACACCAAAACAGCAGAAAGACATTACTAAAAAAGAGAATTACAGACCAATCTCACTCATGAACATTAATACAAAAGTATTAAGTAAAACACTGGCAAATCAAATCCAAGAACACATCAGAACCATCATCCACCATGATCAAGTCGGCTTCATCTCTGTCAATGCAATTCATTACATAAACAAACTAAAAAAATAAAAACCGCATGATCATCTCATTAGATGTTTTAAAAGCCTTCGACAAAATAAACATCCTTTCATGATAAAGGTCTTGAAGAAAGCAGGAATACAAGGAACATACCTGACCATAATAAAGGCAAAATACAGCAAGCTAACAGCCGATATCAAACTAAATGGAGAGAAATTCACAGCCATCCCACTGAAATCATGAATAAGACAAGGTTTTCCACTCTCTCCATATCCATTCAACATAGACAGTTCTTGAGGTTCTAACTAGAGCAATAAGACAATAAAAGAAGATCAAGGGGATACAAATTGAAAAAGAAGTCAAACTCTCACTGTTTGCTGATGACATGATAGTTTACATAAGCAACCCAAAAAATACTACCAAGAAACTCCTACAACTCATAAACATTTTCAGTAATGTAGTAGGATACAAGATAAACTCAAAAACATCAGTAGCTCTCCTGTACAGAGATGATAAATGGGGTTAGAAAAAAAGAAGAGAAACATTACCCTTCACAACAGCCACAAATAGCATAAAATATCTCAGAGTAACTCTAATCAAACAAGTGGAAGAGTTTTATGGCAAGAACTTTAAATCTTTGAAGAAAGAAATTGAAGAAGACACCAGAAGATAGAACAATCTCCCGTGCTCTTTGGTCAGTAGAAATAACATAGTAAAAATGGCAATCTTACCAAAAGCAATGTATAGATTCAATGCAATGCCCATCAAAATCCCAGAAAAATTATTGAATGAACAATACTAAACTTTGTGTGGAAGGGCAAAAAACCCAGAGTAGGCGAAACAATCTTGTACCATAAGAGAACTTCTGTAGACATTCCAACCCTTGACTTCAAACTACTACACAGCTACAGTACTGAAAAAGCCTGATATTGGCTTAAAAACAGACAGAAGGCCCAATGGAAATGAATCAAAGACCCAGATACTTACACCTACAAGCAATGGATTTTTGACAATGAGGCAAAAAATATCAAATGGAGAAAGAAAGCACATTTAACAAATGGTACTGACATAACTGGATATCAACATGAAAAGAATGAAAATAGATCCCTATCTAATGCCATCCACAAAACTCAAGTCTACATGGATCAAAGACCTCAACATAAAGCCAACCACACTGAACCTCATAGAAGAGAAAGTGGGAAATACACTTGAATGCATTGACACAAGAGACCACATCCTAAATACAACCCCAGTAGCACAGACACTGAGAGAAACAATTAATAAATGGGACCTCCTAAAACTGAAAAGCTTCTGTAAAGCAAAGGACATGATCATCAAGACAAAACAACAGCCTACAGATGGGAAAATATCTTCACTAACCCCACATCAGACAGCGGTCTGATCTTCAAAATATACAAAGAACTCAAGAAATTGGTCATCAAAAGAACAAATAATCTAATAAAAAATGGGGTACAGACCTAAACAGAGAACTCTCACAGAGGAATCAAAACTGGTTGAAAGACACTTAAGAAAATGCTTAGCATCAGTAGCCATCAGAGAAATGTAACTCAAAAGAACTCTGAGATTCCATCATATACCTGTAAGAATGACCAAAATTTAAAACACTGATGACAACTTATACTGGAGAGGTTGTGGGGAAAAGCGAACACTCCTACATTGCTGGTGGGAGTGCAAGCTGGTACAGTCCCTTTGCATGTCAGTGTGGTGATTTCTTAGAAAATTAGGAAATAACCTTCCTCAAGATCCAGTAATACCACTTTATGGTTTTGTGCTCAACCATACCACAAGGACGTGTGCTCATCTATGTTCATAGCAGCATTATTTGCCATAAACAGAACCTGGAAACAACCCAAATGTCTCTTTACCAAAGAATGAATAAGGAAAATGTGGTCCATTTAAACAATGGAGCACTGCACAGCAGAAAAAAAAAAGTAATGATATCGTGAATTTTGCGGGCAAATGGATGGATCTAGAAAACATCAAATTGAGTGAGGTAACCCAGAAGCAGAAAGACAAATATCATATATACTCACTCATAAGTTGCTTTTAGACATAAGGCAAAGAAAACCAACCTACAATTCACAATCCCAGAGAACATAGACAAAAATGAGGACCCTAATAGAGACATTCATTGATCTAATTTACCTCGGTAATAGAAAAGACAAGATCTCCTGAGTAAATTAGGAGACCAGGGACCATTGGAGAGGGCAGAAGCAGAGGGAACGGGGAAGTGGAGAAAAAGTATATGTCGATAAATCAATTTTAAAAAATTTAAAAATAAGAAACAATTTAAATTAACCCATATTTTTCAGTCTACATTCTGGCATATGTTTAATTCACTTATGTGGAACAGACGCTTAAAAGAAATCCCACACTAGCTTAGAATTGAGAAATAGATGGTTATTTATTTAGAGATAAACTCACAAATCAGAATTCTCTGCTTGAATGGAGAACAGAGCTTGAATCCAGCAATCCAGCAATACGAAAAGGGCAGACCCAGGCTCTGTATCAGCATATATAGAAGAGTCCATGCCCCAGTAGGCAGGTAACCACAAGCTGAAGAATTCCTTCAACACACTCATTTCCTTATTGCCCATACTACTTCCTCTGAATCTAACTAGTGACTTCACCTTTCTTCTCAGAGTTCTCTCTCTATCTGGAAGTCCCACCTATTTCTCCTGCCTAGCTATTGGTCATTCATCTTTTTATGACACCAATCACAGCAATACATTTTCACACAGTGTGAAATATTCCACAACACCATCTCATATATTTATCATTGATTCAAAGCATATGCCACCTTCTCGAGAATTCTTTTTTAGCCTTCTAGGCTAATGTCATCCTTGATATTGTTATTTTTTCTTCAAAAGGCCTTTTGTCATTCTTTTAGGCCAGCTGCCACAGGATGATGGGGAACATGGTAAGATCAGTGGGTCCCATGATTTTGGGCCCACTGTCACACTTCTCTTGCTGGGAAGTAAGTTCCCTGGTCAAAAGCAATGCTGCATGTTATAACATGTCAGTGGATCAGGCATTCTGTTAAGTCAAGACAAATCCATAACCAGAATAAGTTCTACTCCAGTAAGGATAAAACATTATTCTTTCTATGGAGGATGTAGTCTAATGTAGGTGACCTGCCACCAGGATATGACTCATTACCTGGGGGAATGTGCCATATTGGTTTCTCCTGCTGGCAGATGTGACATTCAGCAACAGCTGTGGTCAGGTCAACTTTGGTGAATGGAAATCCATGTTGTTGAGTTCATGAATAGCCAACCTTCATCTCTTTCTCCATGGCCTCTTAGTACATGGGTCCATAGGGTAATGACAGGGATGGCCAGGGAAAAAGGTCGATGGTGCATAAAACAGTCCATCAGATCTATCCCTCTGCTTAAGTGACCTTCTGATGCACACTTACACGACACATAAGTGTCTTCACATCCTGTCACAAACCTCTCCAAATGTCTTTCTCTCCCAGCTTCCAATCATGTACTTTCCAAATTCCTGACCATCCATCCAGTTCACTTTCTATAGACCATAAGACAGTGTACAATCAGACATCTGCCCATTTCTTTTTCCAAACAAAAGGTATAACCATGTGTACTGCCTGAAGTTCTGCCTTCTATGAAGATTTTCCTTCGCTGGTGTCTTTCAGGGTTGTCCCAGAAAGCAGTTGTAATTCTGCAGCTGCCCATTTCTTTTCTTTTCCTTTTTTTGTTTTTTGAGATTTGGTTTCCCTATAGCTATGGAGCCAGTCCTAGAACTTGCTCTGTAGACCAGGCTGGCCTTGAACTCATAGAGATTCACCTGTCTCTACCTCCCACGTGTTGGGATTAAAAAGGCATGTGCCACCACTGCCCAGCCAACTGTCTATTTCTTGGTGGTACCCACATAATGTGAAAAACCAGTAGTTACTGTGCTCTGATCTTCTCCTCCTTAGTCAGCTGATCGTACAACCATCCAAAGGGGTTACAGGTGCATGCATGTAATGTCTAAAGTCTTTACAAAATCATTTTCGGGAATAGAGTTCTCCTTTGTGTGAGTTTATTCCAATTTCCTGACTTTGAATTGATACAAATAGGCTTTAAAATATTTAGAGCACTAGAAACATGTCTGGGCAGTTAAGAAATGTTTGCTTCCAGGATCAAGGTATAATTTTTGACAACTTCCTGTAATTTCTGCAAGAAAATCCTAGGGTCTAACATTATCAGAAACCAGCATGCACATTCACATACCCACACAAAGCACACTGATACCATATAATCACAATTAAAACAACTCTTGAAACTTATTTTCACTCATGAAAGTTTTTCTCTTGTAAGAGTTTATTCCTATAGTACAGGTGTTAAGGCACCCAATGGCTTACAGAGTTTTTCTTCACCATGAAGCAATCAGGTAGGCTTGAAGTCTGAGAAATCAAGTCTTCTAAATTGATGGAATTGTTTGGGAAGACTTATAAAATGCTGTCCTGCTGGAAGAAATATGTCACTGGGTGGGTAGGCTTTTCTAGTTTACATTCTCTGCTTCATGCTGTAGGTTAAGGAGTTGAGTTCTTAGCTTCCTGTTTTAGGTGTCATGTTAGACACTTGTAGCCATAACACTTTCTTTCTTTCTTTTTTGAGAAAGTGTTTCTCTGTAGCTTTGAAGTCTGTCCTAGAACTAGCTTTTGACCAGGCTGGCATAAATCTCATAGAGACCCACCTGCCTCTGCCTCCTGAGGGTGTGATTAAAAGTTTACACCACCACTGCCTGGCTGCCATGTCACCTTCATGGCAATCTTGTATCCCTCTGGAACCAAAGGCCAAAGTAATTTTTATAAGTTGACCTAGACATTACATCATAACAACAGAAAAGGAACTAATATAAAGCAATAAAGTTTTACACTTGAATCAGTTATTCCATTTAATTGAAGAGAAATATAAAATCTAAAAGTGTTACATTATTGTTTAAATTCATAGTGGAAGTGTTACAGCTCTGGGGTGGGAGTTATCCTGGCTTTCAGAAGTCAAACTATACCTACAGCTATGATACAAATGTAGTCTGGATATTTACAGCTATGTGGAGAAAGATACCCTGATCTGATGTGGGATTTCTCTCTGTGTGCTGTGATTACCATTAATGAATAAAGAAAGTGCCTTGGCTTGTTGATAGGGTAGAACTTAGGTAGGAAGGGACAACTGAACTGAATGCTGGGAGGAAAAAGGGCGGAGTAAGAGAGAAGCCATGGAGCTGTTGAAGACAGATGCTGGGAATTTTACCCAGTAAGTCACAGTCACATGGCCATACACATATTAATAGAAATATGGGTTAAATTAATATGTGACAGTTAGCCAATACGAAGCCAGAGCTAATGGGTCAAGCAGTGGTTTAATTTATACAGTGTTTGTGTGGTTATTTCAGATCTAAGCTACTCAGGTGGCTGGGAACCAAACAAGCAACCTCCCTACAACAATGACTGTCAGAAGTCAGGTTACACCTACAATTGTGAAGGGAAAGTGTCTTGTGATGTGGGATTTCCCTCTGTATGCTGTGAACATGTTTTATTAGCATTGGCAAATAAAGAAGTTGCTTTATGAGAGAGAGAGAGAGAGAGAGAGAGAGAGAGAGAGAGAGAGAGAGAGAATAGGTGGAGTAAAAGAGATGTAATGTTCAAGCAGAAAGATGCCAGAACAGAACCTTATTGATAAGTCACAGCCTATGGTAAGATTAATAGAAATGGGTTAATTTAAGATGTAAGAATTAGTTAATAAGAATCTTGAGATAACAGACCAAACAGTGTTGTAAGTAATATATTTTCTGTGTGACTATTTGGGTCTACATAGCTCCAAAAACTGCCTGAACAGTCTCCAACCACAATTCTGAATATCTACAGCTGATAGGAAAGCTACCCTGGCTATTATTAAGTCAGGAGATACCCAAAACTGTGGAGAAAAGGCATCCTGAATACTTACAGCTCTGAAGAGAAAGGTACCCTCACTGTCATGTCAGGACATTCCTACAGCTGTGAAGGGAAAGTATACTGGACACCTAGAGCTATAAGGAGACAGGAATCCTGACTGTTGAGAAGTCTGGCTATAACTGAAGCTGTGGAGGGCAGGTAGCCTGATACCTAGGGCTCTGAAGAAAAAGGTAGCCTGACTCTTAGAAGTCAGGGCATACCTACAGCTGTGAAGGGAAAGTGTACTGGATACTTACAACTATGAGGAGAAAAGGTATCCTTGTAGAGGCCCAAAACCATGAGTCTATTTCCACTTTGTCTGAAGGTCAGAGTTTGAGGGTGCTTAAAGTTGTTAACAGGTGTGGCTACATATCCTGACCTAAGGTGTGGATGTTTTGAGTTTTGAACTTTAAGAGGGCCCATACAGGTAAATTCACTCCCCCTTGAGCAAAGGTGAGAGAATTCAAACATACTTCTTCTCCTTCTTTTGAATTAAGAGGTTTGACCTAGGGAATGACTGCCTTTAGGATAATTGGTCTAGGATGGGTTCACTGCCTGAATAACAGAATGTTTTTCTCAATAATTAAGGACTTGATGGATCAAAGTATTGAAGCAATTAACTGTTCTAGTTGTCCTTTGGATCATGTTAAAGCAGTCCTTTGTCTTCGTCCCCCTGTTGTATTGGGGTATAAATGTATATGAAAAATTAACTGCAGGTAGATTTACAGTATTCACTGAGACTTCCTCCAGGTACTATCTTATGCTTCTGTTTTATTATTATCACTTGTGTCTTCATTCTCTTTACTTATTTTTCTAATCCTCATGCCCGAACCCTGGAAAGTGATATCCTTGTCAAAGATGATCCCAGACATACACTAACTATAGGGAAGTTTGGCTATACCTGAGGCTGTGTTCTAGTGTGAGATGTTCTTCCTGCAGGATGTAGCAATACTGCTCCTCTCCAAATGAGAGCCATCACAGCTGGGCTCTGCTTCAGTCCTCTAAGAGAGCTTCAAAGCAGAGATGTCCATGGCTGTTCTGCTCCACTTCCCTAAGAGAGTTTCCTAACAGAGCTGTCCAATGCTTCTCTGTTCCACCCCACTAAGGAGTTTCCTAACAGAGATGTAATTTTTTTTCTCAGCTTCAGCACAAATTGTTACTTCTCTGCTTCACTGGAGTTAATGGGACACTTGCAGAAATGTTGCAGTCTCTGGTGAAGAGTTGCTACTTCTGCCCTGCTCCTTTAAGGGAGTTTGCCAGCAGAGGTGACCAAAGCTTCTCTGTTCCAATCCACTATAAAGTTGCTTACCACTACAGTGAAGGTCTTCACCCAAAACTCATTCAAGAAATTTATTTGGAAGGGAAGAATCCAGGAGAGGGGCTTCCTCTGCCACGGCAGAAATGGGCAGATGCCAGCTGAACATGTACAGAACTTACATAGGACTTCTTAGTCACAGAGTATACCCAGGGAGAAGATTCTCAGGCTGGGGATTAGTTAGATGTCTAGGGATTAGCTGGTTTTGTGCTCAGTTGGTCAAGGGTAGAGTGTGTTTCTTTGGCTCCTGTTTCAGGGTCAAAGTGTGTTCTTTCACTGGCCCTTAATAGTCTTTTGAGTCTGGTTTCAGGGTCAGGTGTTTCTTTCATTGGCTCTGGATTCAGGAACAAAGTGTATTTCTTTGTCTTGGTTTTAGAGTCAGGATGTATTTCTTTGTCTCCAGTTTCAGAGTAAAAATCATGTATATAATTGGCTCTGGATTCAGGACCAGGATGTGTTTCTTTAGGTGGCCCATTTACCCTACACATAGGGCTTCATAAATTCATAAATTCATTTAATCATGAGTTTGTAAGTACAAATAGTATAAAAATGACATCATAATGCTTGAAAAGATTGTTAACACTGTCAAATGTATTTCTACAGAAGAAATAGTCCTGTGTTGTAGGCAGAAGATCCTTGTTCATTCCTGGCTGTCTAGACCCGAAATAATCACACAGAAACTATATTAATTAAAACACTGCTTGGCCTGTTAGCTTAGGATTCTTTTTAACTAACTCTGACATCTTACATTAACCCATTCCTTTTATTTTGTATTTTACCATGAGACTTGTAATTTACCAGTAAGATTCCAGGGCATCTGTCTCCTTCAGCAGATAAATGGAGTCTGACTCCACTTTCTTTTCTCCTCTGTCTCTGCTTGGAATTCCTACTTTGCTCTATTCTGCCCTGCCATAGACCCAAAGCAGCTTTTTTTTTATTAAACATTGGTAACAAAATGCATTCACAGCATACAGAGGGGAAACCAAATCACTGTGTAGTTGATGATAAATGTTTTGGCTAAAGTTCTGACCAAATACTTTATGATAAGAAGTCCTACCTTTCTTTGATAAGGTAGTCAATGTCTATTGTAATATGCAAAGATTTTAAAAGATTGTTGCACACAAAAAAATTTACTCCTATATAAAGTACAAAATTTTATCACACTGAATATATTTATAGGGTTCCTCTGCAATATGATTTTCCTCATGATTTAGATTATTCATACATGCAAATGCTTTACCACACAGATTACATTTATAGAGTTTATCTCCAGTGTGTGATCTTTTATGCATTTGAAGAGTACTGTGAAGTGCAAAGGATTTACCACACTCGTAACATTCATAGGGTTTCTCTTCAGCATGTGTTAGTTCACGTCTTTGAAGAAGACTATGATAAACAAAGCCTTCACCACACTAATTACACACATAGTTTCTCTCCAGTATGTCTTCTTTTATGTTCTTTGGAGATTACAGTGGCATGCAAAGGCTTTATCACACTGATTACAATCATAGGGTTTTTTGCCAGTATGGCTTCTTTCATGCCTTTTCAGATGACTGTGACGTGCAAAGGCTTTACCACACTGACTACATTCTTAGGCTTTCTTGCCAGTATGGCTTCTTTCATGACTTTGTAGATTACTGTGCTGTGCAAAGACTTTACCACATTGATTACATTCATAGGGCTTCTCTCCAGTATGGGTTCTTTTATGTTTTCAGAAAGTACTGTGACATGCAAAGGTTTTACAACATTGATTACATTCATAGAGTTTCTCTCCAATATGGGTTCTTTCATGACTTTTCAGTTGACTGTGCTGTGCAAAGGCTTTACCACACTGATTACATTCATAGGGCTTCTCTCCAGTCTGGGTTCTTTTATGCAGTTGAAGATTACTGTGATATGCAAAGGTTTTACCACACTGATTACATTCATAGGGTTTCTCTCCAGTATGGGTTCTTTTATGCCTTCGAAGATTACTCTGACTTGTCAAGGTTTTACCACACTGATTACATTCATAGGGTTTCAATCCAGTATGTGTCTTTTCATGCCTGTGAAGATGACTGCCACATGCAAAGGTTTTAACACATTGAGTATATACAGAAGTTTTCTCTCTCTTTTGACTGTTTTCATGCCTACAATGAAAATGGTACATGTGAAAGCATTACTACATTTAATACATTGTTGAATATTTTTATCTGCATGAATTAATTTTACAATTTAGTCCTATTTTAAAGAAGAATTATATGTTAAGATTTTACCAACATGTTTACAATTCTGTGTCTCCCCTTTATTAAGGCTTCCTTTTCATCTTTGAAGATAACTGACTACAGCCTTGATTACATAATTCACATTTACAGAATCTTTTTTCTGTATGAGAATTTTCATATATTTGAGGAGAACTAAAAAACTCAGAGCTTTACCACTCTTATTGCATTCGTACCTTTTCCTATACTGTGAGTGATACTACATTTGTTAAGTGAACTAGGACAAACAGAAATATTTATACAGTCCTAGTAATCATGGTGCTTTTCTGAAATGGGAGTTTGTTATATTAACAATGAGACTAAAAAACTAATTATGTCTATACTTTTGCATCAAATTCAACAAGTATACTCAATATGGGGACTGCTACATATCTTCTATTTGTTCTGAGAGAGGGGTATGTTATATCTTTTCACATCCCTATGCTCATGTGGCTTGTATCCAGAGTAACATACCTAGTAAAGGAAGAATAACAAATACAAGGTTTCCACATTGAGTTCACACTTTCTGTTCTCATAGACTTGTGGCATCTGGATTAAGGCCTCTCCACAACATCTGGCCCTTGATTCATGACTCTAACTGCCCCCTCACTAAACTTAGCACAGTCACAAGTATATGGGTTAAACCACCTTTTCTATGGACTATCAGTGTAATAGAGAGATTTACAGATATACTTATCATCTTTTCAACATGTTTATCTTTTATAATATGAATAGTATGAAATAAACAGATAGATAATTTTACAGTATAGTTCTCATTGTATTATGATTTAAATGGTAATATAGGTTAAGACATTCTTTCCTTGACTTCTTTCTTAAAAGAATGACTTTCAAATGCAGTTCACCTAACTGAAATTAATGTAAGGTATGTGATTTTGTGAGAATTTAATAATCATCAATGCATGTTATTATTTACAATATTCCTTTTGTTTAAAACATATAGGATGTATTACAATTTTTCAGATGTATATTTATAAATGAAAATTAACCTTTCATGTCTTCTAGAACTTTGACAATGTTCTTCAATATTATGGTCTTCCCAACTGTATCCTAAAATATAGTGCCAGAAAAATGTATGTTATATATTAAAAATTGTAAAAAAAATTAGCTACCATTTGAAGCAAACCTTACAACCATGCCTGATTTATTTACCCCATTCTTCTTTCTCAATCATATTACAAAAGAGCAACATTAACCATTGAACAACTGTCCCCTTATTTGAAACATGAAAGATAATTCAGCCTTAACTATAGTAGTAAGGTTTATGTAGGTCTCCAGCATCATATCTTTGTAGAGATTCTTCTAGGAAGGATCCAGCAAATTCCATTCTTCCCAAGTGAAGTTGGCATGCATATCATCATAGGTCACTGCATTCTAAAATATCCCATACATGTGTACAAGAGAAAACATGATTTTGACAACACTGTAAATGTATACTTCTTTGACAGTACAGTCATAGAAATCTGGTGCTCTCCATACTTATTCCATGACATAGACAACATAATTTAATCACCAAGTCACTTTAGAATCAAACTGAATAGGAGGTTCACCTCTGTCATTTCTGAACCCTTTGAATGGGATATCACTTTGCAAGAGAAATGCCTACTAACCAACAATGAAAGACACATAAACAGATCAACAGTACAGAGTACAGTTAATAGAAATTGTATGAATGATTAATTCCTAACTTCAAAAAAAAGAAAATAAGATGACAAAGCTGGATGCATTGAATCATGCCTCAAATCCTTGCACTCAGAAGGCAGAGGTATGTATATCTATCTGCCTCTGAGTTCAATACCAGCCTAATCCATGCAATCACTTCTAGGACAGCCAGAAATATATATTAAATATCTGTTCCACATGAAAAAACAAATCAAAAAAACATAAAAGATAGAAACAACTCATAGGTTTGCTGAAGTTTCTACAAAGAGTTATGAATTAACTTCAACTCTTTATTCATCTATCAGAAACCTGAAGTACCCCAATTTTAACTGCAATGTAAATAAGATTTTACTAACAGGCATTGTGTGTTTAAAAATTAAATGGACAAAGGAACACAATAGCATTTATATGCTGATTACAAATAATCAACACGGAGCAGGAAAGATGGATCAACAGTAAAGAATCCTCCTGGTGTTGAATACAGGTAGGCTCAAGGACTTACATGGAGAATCCTAACTATTTATTATCCCAAGTTCAGGGTTTCTAGTGCCATCTTTTGATCAATGTACGGACCAGGAACTCACATGGTGCATATACATGAATACAGGTAAAATACTCTTTTTAAAATAAAAATTCAAAACAAACAAAACAGGCAGGAAGAAGGTTATGCACCTGAAATTCAATTACTCAGAAGGCACAGGGAGTGTTAATGTCATGAATACGTGTCATCCTGGGAAACATAACAATACCCTCTGTCATATATTAAAATTCAAAATATGGTGACTCTCAGTACGAAGGCATATGCTTGATAGAAATAAAATCATCTTTCAAGAAAATAAAAGCAAAAGAGCCAGGAATGCTGGCCCACCTTTATTCCTGACACTTGGGAGTCAGAGTCAGAGGTTCTCTGAGTTTGAAGCCAACCTGGTTTATAGAGCTACTTTCAGGACAGCTAGGTCTACACCATCAAACCTTGTCTTCAAAATAAACAAAAATAAAAATAGTAGGCCACCAAACCACCTTAACACCAAACATTAGCTAATTCTACTGAATCTTGTGTGATTTAGTGATAGAGTTTATGATGGTGGGAAAGTTATGACAGCAAAAGAACAGGAAAGAACAGGAAATGGGTTGAGGCTATAGAAACTCATATTGTGGGATTCCCTTTTGTTTGCTGTGATTATCATTGGTTAATAAAGGAACTGTTTGGGCTTATAGTAGAGCTATGGAAAAGAACTTAGGTAGGTGGAGAAAACTAAACTGAATGCTAGGAGGAAGAAGGCAGAGTCAGAGAGAAGTCATGTAGCCCCACCAGAGGCAGATGCTGAGAACTTTACCTGGTAAGCCACAGCCACATGGTGATACACAGATTAATAGAAATTGGTTAAATTAATATGTGAGAGTTAGCCAGTAAGAAGCTAGAGCTAATCGGCTGGGCAGTGATTTAATTAATAGTTTCTGTTTGATTATTTTGAAGTTGAGCAGCTGGGAACTAACAAGCTGCTTCCCACAGTAAACTGGTGACCATGCGGTCAACTGAAATCTATTTAAAATCTAGAGAACTTTGAAAAGACTTCTAGATACTAAACAATGAAGTTGAGCCACATTTATTTTCCCAAATGGGTTTTGCTTACTGGTGACATGCTATGTCTCCTTTAAGAGAGGGTTTTCTGATTTAGAGGTAGCAAAAAAAAGCTGCACCATTTTGAAATGTTGGCTTTCTGGGCCATGGTGCCACCGTGATCTCTGACTTTCTGGAGGACCAGCTATGGAATCTGTGAGCAGATGGCTAATGGCAACTTAGATCCCCATATGCTTGAAAATGGGGCAATATACATGGCTCTCAGAGGCAGCAAAGATGCCTCTGTCATGTCGGACTGGGTAAAGCAAGCAGACAGGCTGTATTTGCTCTACCAATGGCACAGCTTAAGTTCATAAGAACTGCTTAGCATTTTAAGAAGCACTCCTGAACAGTAAAGAATTACAGATACACAACAGGACAGATTCATACATAAAACACCTCTAAATGGGGCACTGTGTATTGAAAAAATATACATAGGCTTGGGAGAGAGAAGAAAAACATAGACAGTTATAAAAAAAATTAAATGGTTTAAAAAAATAAAACAAAGTCTTTAAAGAGACAGAGTAGAGACAGTCATAAATTAAAGGAGTAAAGATAATAAAATAAATATTAAAAAGTAATAGAATGAAAGCAAATAAGCCACATAAACATGGACTATATACAGAGTGTCTGAATTGTAACATGAAGGGGGGGGCTTGTTTGTTATTTGGGCTTTCTGTTCTGCCCTGCCCCCACCTCAGCAAGCTCTTTAGTCCCAGAGAAAATCAACCACAGAAGACTCAGTAAGTTATAAAGCTGATTGGCTCATTAGGTCTTTACTATCCTAGGTAAGCAAATCCAGAATCACATAGAAAAATATGGTATTTACTCACTTATAGGTGGATATTAGCAGTTAAGTGAAGTATAATCACAGTAATCACAGTTAATCACAGTAAAATCCACAGACACAGAGAGGCTAAGTAACAATACCTCTAGGGGAGATGCATGGATCTCTCTGGTAAGCAGAAATAGAATAGATCTTGTGGGTGCACTGGAGGGGGGTGGGGATGGGATGAGGAAGGATTACATGAGCGAGGAAGGGACAGATGGGGAGAAGACAGGGAGAGATGACTGGAATAGGAGAGCTTTTAACAGGGGATGTGGAAACAGTGCAGTGAAATCTTTCTGGAACCTATAAAGGTGACCCTAGTGAGGACTCCTAGTAATCAAGAATATGGAGGCTGAACTAGATATCTTCTGTAACCACATAAAGCTCCCAGTGGTACTGGACACTAAGCCAGCCACAAAACATTCAACCCACACTTGTACTACCTGCAAGATATGCTGGGGCACTGGTGACTCAGAGCTTTCTTAGTGGCCAATAAATGACTGGTCTAATTTGAAGCCCATGCTGTGAGAGGAAGCCCATAACTCACACTGCCTAGATATCCAGGAACCAAAACTTGAATGGCACAGAGAACAGGGGTAAAACCAAATACAGCTGACCATGAAAAAATATCAATAAAATGATTCATAACTATTTCCTGCTATAATCATAGGTTGGTACCTGGCCTCCTTGTTATTAAAGAGGCATCTTCTAGGGGCTGACTGAAGCCCATGCACAGATCCCTACCCAAACATTAGCTTGAGCTCTAGGAATCTTGTAGACAGAGATTGTAGCATACACTGGGGTTGAGGAAATTAGGAAAACATGGCTCACACAATCAACGAAGTAGGGCATATAGTGCCTCAAAGAAACTGACATAACAATCACAGAGTCTTCATGGCTCTGTGCCACATCCTCTGCATACATGCGATGGTTGTTTAGCTTGGGGTGTTTGTGAAACTCCTAACTGTAGGAGTCATGGTGTCTATGACTCTTCTGTCTGTTCTTAGGAGCTTTTTCCTTCTATTACATTGCCCTGTTTATCCTTGAAATAAGAGTTTGTGCCTAGTCTTATTGCACCTTTGTATGATTTATTTGGTTGATATCCCTGGGAGGTCTGCTCTTTTTTTGAAAGGATAAGGAAGCAGTGGAGCTGGGACAATGGGGATTTGGTGGGGGAGAGACTGGAATGAGTAGAGGAAGGAAAGAATTGAATCAAAATATATAGAATGAGAGAAGAATAAATACAAATAAAAATAAAATGCATTTTGTCTAAGTTCAATGATCCTTATAACCTGTAGCAGCTCAAACATCACAAATGTCCAAAGTTTCTTCTGACATTTAAGACAATCTGTTGACTGTCACATGTTGTTAAATCAAAAAAAAGTTAAAGATTTACAACATATAATGGCACAGGACATATTCCCATTCATCAAGATGGGAATATGACTGTGTTACAGCTCCCATTTAAGGCAGACTCATGTGTATGTCACACTAGTCAGAAGAAGAGATAGGCAGATCACAAGCCCATGAAATTTCCACACTCCCTACATTCCCACAGACACAATCTTCCAGCAAACCTATAGCTGCTACCCCCCAATCCATGTACACACCCCTATGTCAGATGCATTGCCTCTGCTCAAGTGCAGGCCACATCAGCCAAAAAAAAACAGGTAGGAAAACTGAGGTAAAGACTCTCTGCTGGACCAGAACCTATGGAAGTCACCAGAAATTCCCATGGGTTTCTTGTCTGTGCACCTCCTCCATTCTTTTAATAATCCCAAATGCTATCCCCAATCGCACTTCCCTCCTCTTCTCTGTGTTGTAGCTTTCAACTTGTGTGGAGACCCACACACTATCTGCAAGAAGTCCATGTAGGCCACCTTCCAACTGACATTACTCATTCTCTCAGTCCCCCTCAACACTACCCTCTCCTCCTCTTTCAGGCCCAAACATGAGCAGACACTCCATGATGGACAAAAGGCCACACCTTCTGTAAGATTTCCAGCCCTCACTTGGGATGAGAGCACATGCTCAACCATAGGTCACATAAAGCAGAAAATTGGAAAGCAAATAGAAATCAAGGAACAAAACACCCATGGAACAAAGACAAACTGATAAATCATTACCTAGATCCACAAATTCCTCTTACCCAGATACTTGGACACCAACACAAAAACACAGTCAACAATAGCCAGAACAATAACTCACTACCAGATTCCAGCTATCTTACTCCTGCAAGTCCTGAATGTTCCAACACAGCTGAAGCACAATTAAGTTAAGACCAACTTTACAAAGATGACAGAAGTCCTTAAAGAAGAAGTAAATGAATCCCTTTTTAAAAGCAGTGAAAGAATAAATGAAGTATTGGAGAAAATTAATAAATCTCTAAAGAAAGCCAAAATGTAAATTAAGAAACAGTTGACAGAAATGAATGAATCTGTTCAAGACCTTAAAATAGAAAAAGGAGCAATTAAAAATATGAACTGAAGTGATTATTAAAATGAAAATCTAAGTAATCAAATAAGACCTACCGAGGCATGCTTCACTAAAAGAATACAAGACATTGAACAGAGAATTTCAGACTTTAAAAGCATGATCAAAGACATGGACATATTGATGAAAGAAAATGTTAAAGCTAAAATTTCCTGAAACATAACATCCAGGAAATCTGAAACACTAGGAAAAGAACAATCCTAATAATAACAGAAAATGGAGAAGAATCTCACCCCAAAGGCACAGAAAAAAATTTCAAAAAATTCATAGTCAAAATCCTTCCTAACTAAAATGACACAGGAGAACACAGGCCACAGAATCAACTAAGTAGGGCTCATAGGAGCTCACAGAGACTAATAAAGAAAACATGGAGTCTGTAGGAGTTTGCACCAGGTCCTCTCTCTACATATGTTATCATTAGGTAGCTTGCTACTTTTGTGCAACTCCTAACAGTGGAAGTGGGGAATGTCTCTGACTCTTTTGCCTACTATTGGAACCCTTTTTTTTTCTACTAGGTTGAATCATCCAGCCTTTCATATGTGCCTACTCTTCTCTCAATTTGCTATATATGACTTTATTGATATCTCTGGGGTATCTGCTCTATTCTGAAGGTAAATGAAGATTGAGTGGATCTGGTGGAGAAGGGAGTAGTGGAGAGGACTGAGAGAAATGGAGAGCAGAAAAACTTCAGTTGGGATATATTACAAGAAAAGTGATATGTGGACTGGAGAGATCGCTCAGAGGTTAAGAGCACTGACTGCTCTTCCAGAGGTCCTGAGTTCAATTCCCAGCAACCACATGGTGGCTCACAACCATCTGTAATGAGATTTGGTTCCCTCTTTTTGCCTGCAAGTATACATGCAAGCAGAACACTATATATGTAATAAATAAATCTTTAAAAAAAAGAGAAAAGTGATATGTAATGTCCTTCTGTATAAGTGTTGATTTTATTGGTTAATGAATAAAACAGCTTTAGCAAGGCAGAATATAGCCAGGTTGGAAGAGATATATAGAGAAAGTAAGCAGAATCTAAGAGAGGCCATGTAGCTGCCAAAGCAGAAAGACACCCCAGAATCTTATCAGTAGGCCACATCCTTGTGGTGATACAGAGATTAATAGACATGGGTTAAGATGAAAGAGCTAGTTAATAAGAAGCCTGAGCTAGTAGGGCAAACAGTCCTGTATTTAATATAGTTTCCACGTGATTATTTGGGTCTGGGTGCCTGGGAAATGAATAAGCAGTCTCTGATTACAAAAAGGATAAATTTTTGAAAAGAGAGAGAGAAATGTGAACACAGCGAGGGAAGATTGGTTCATGGTAACACTAAAACTCAGTAGGGCAAACAAATTCTTTAGCTGTGCCTCAGACAGGTAGGGATTCATTTTCAAAGAGCTTAGATAGCACTATCCATGAAAAATTTTATATATCTCTCTCCTTTGCTACTTCCACTTCCTGTATGTAGTTCTCCATTGCAGATATCTCATAGCTTGAGTATGATCTAAAAATACAACTCTGTCCTCATCTCCATAGTTTCATGTGAGGAAGTCTCACAGTCTCCTCAGTGGATTTCTGCTCTGCCAAACATAGAAGGACACAACCATGTTTAACTGAAACTAAAGAGGAAGAATCTATGACCTATAAATTTTGCTTCTTTCTTTTTTCCAGAAAAAATACAACATGGATCCCCCCCCCAACACACACAATTTGGCTTCTAAGTTGTTATGGATGCTACCATATTTGGTTCAGAGTTCCAGCAGCTTCTACATGAAGTTGCTTTCTCAAATTAGGAATCAAGTTGCCTTTCCTTTGAGAAATTGAAGACTTAGATAGATGAAATCTTTCCCTAAGTTACCGTCCTAGGCTTCAAATAATAAGGGCCTTCTATTTATGGTTCTAAACTTCTTGAAATTTGGTCCTCTTTTTAATCACAGGACTGCCATTTGAATCTTCCTAGTGTTGCTTTTCTCCACAAAACTGACTTTTCATTTCTTTCTACACCACTTGTTTTTTCCACTGTAGACTTAAATAAATCATCAGTAATAAACACCCAACAGAATCAATACTTTGTCTAAGAAATCACCCAATTTCTTTGTAATATTGCCTTACTCAATTTCTCAGGAAATTGAGACAATTGGAATGATTTGGGAAGATAATATTATACAAATGATCCACAGATAAATTTTTCATGAAGTCTATTTCCCACTGAAATCCTATGATCTCAAGCTCCACTGTGTGCATTACTTTC
This sequence comes from Myodes glareolus, assembly GCF_982192425.1. Taxonomy (NCBI): domain Eukaryota; kingdom Metazoa; phylum Chordata; class Mammalia; order Rodentia; family Cricetidae; genus Myodes; species Myodes glareolus. The sequence continues at coordinate 1,407,307 of NW_028263222.1, read as the reverse complement.
AACACTCCCATATTCTTAGTCCTACAAGAATAGTTAATTAAGCTCTGTACAGTTTTCTATGGCTTTTGCCATCTAAAGTCCTAATATCTTCCTCATTCCCCCAAAAGACAATGTTCCCACATTCTACCCAGCAACAAAATCACTTTTGGTGTACCACATTTTGACCTAATTTGTTCATTTCTTTCTGTAATTGAATTCTCTAAATAAAAGCATATGAGGTAATAACCAGGTTTGTTCACTGATATTTCCAGATCACAACCCACAATTATGGAAGCTTAGGATATAAACTCTAGTTAGAAACTGAAGGCAAGAGACACAAGGAAAAAATGTTTGCTGGCTTTCTCTCTTGCTTAGTCACTCTCTCTTGTTCAGCGAGCCTTCTTATCCCTCTCATTCCAACTTGCTTAGGGTATTGAAACCATCAATGAAAGAGAAGAGTCTTTCCACATGAATCATCAATCAACACAATTTTCTCAAACATAGTAAGTAGCAATTTTGATCTGGGCAAAGCCTCAATTGCTGTTCTCTCAGATGACTCTAATCTACATCATGTTGACAGCTGAAGCTAATTAAGGCAGATATGATAATATATGATAAGAAGATTTTTTAAACACAATATATTAACGATATCAAACATAAAGAACTAGAAAACAAAAAGAGGTCAAGAAATGGGGAAAAGTAAGTCTCTAAGATAAAGAAGAGAAAACTAAAACTGTCTCTCCCCAGAAACTTCCTAAACCAAGAAATGCTCAGGGACCTCATAACATAGTAAATTTTCTGAAAAAGAATGATGAAGATCTATCATTTTATAGAGGAACAACAATAAGTTTAGGTGATAATTAATAAAATCTACAATATAGATGGTATCATAGACAAAACAAGACACAAAGACAGGCATACAAATACATATCATGGTTCCTTAATTAAGAATGACAAGATACTAGCCAAAATTTAATAACAAGAAATCATTGGCCAGCAGTCATCATGTGTACTCTATTTCTCTCCTTTGCTGATAATAGACAATGGATAGGGTGAGGAGAGCTGTTCCACCATAACTGGAGAAATTTGTATAAACTTTCTGATGTTATAACTTTATAAAGTTTTGATTACTAAAAGGATCCCATTCTCTTATAAAAAAGAAAATTATATTGATTAACATCACTTAGGCATCATCTTGTTTCCTATGACTGAAGATTGCCTGTAAGTCTGCATCAGAGTGAGGAAATAAAAACTTTTCAAATCAAATGCAAGATAACAAATTCTTAAAGAAACAGTGTATGATTTGTATTATATACCTAAAGCAACTTGTTTTTCTCTAATTGTTTTATGAGTCACAAGGATTTTTGAAAAGAAGTTTATCCCCACATTTTGTACATGTTTATGTGTGAGAAAGAATGTCTCCCATGTATATACAGGCGACATATAAGAAAAGAGCGTGTCAGATTCCCTGAGTCTGGAGTCGCAGGTGGTTCTGAGTCTCCCAACTGAGATATGGGGATATGAACAGGCCTAAAAATTTCAAGTCACTGAAAAAAATCATAAAATACAGAATGGCATGAACTGAGCAACACTTTGGCTACATCACTCTGTTATCTATGGGGAAAACTTTTACAAACTTATAGAGCTACTATGGAAATCAAAATGGCAGTTCCTCAGAAAATTGGGAATAGATCTACCCCAGGATGCTGTTGTACCAGCCTTGAGCATATACCCACAGATGATCTGTCCCGCGCTACCGTCTCGCCAGCAAGAACCACGCGGTACACATAGGATACTTCTGCAGTAAAGCTTTAATGCCCCTTGGGAGAGCGGGCATCAGCCAACATGGCGGAGACCCAGATAAGATGGAACCCATCCCTTATATAGGAAACAGACCCTGCTTTGGACGTGTCACTCTTTGATTGGTTCACTGCCCATTATCCCAGATGATGCCTCGGGAGTAGGCAGGGACGCAGCGGTAGAGAGTTACCAAGCACGTGCGCTGGGATTAAAGGCGTGTGCTACATCACCTTGAACTCACAGAGATCTGCTTGTCTCTGCCTCCCAGGCATTGGGACCAAAGGCGTATACTACCACGCCTTGAGGTCACAGAGGTCAATCTGCCTCTGCCGCCCAGGCATCAGGACTAAAGGCGTGTACCGCCACACCTTGGGGTCACAGAGGTCAATCTCTACCTTTGTTCCTAGAAGCAATGGAGAATGTGGTCCGGCCCTCCACATATCCCCCTTTTTTTACTTCTTTGCAGAAAGGCAACTCCCTAGGAAGGTAAAGATAGAGGTCGCACTTCCCAAAATGAAAACATAAAAATGGGCTTACACGGAATCTGTCCCTAGGCTCATGACACCTGGAACCTATCCGGCCTGCCCTTTGCCAATTTTCTGGGAAAGGGAATATACGGCAGGAAACCCTTAAGCAAAGCGACTTATCTCTCAGAGAGGGCCATTCTCTGTGCGATGCTCTTCAGCTCGACAACCTTCAGGGCTAGCTAAGCCAAGCACTCCACCCTGTGCAATGGACCACAGTCCTAGGGGTGCAGGAGCTGGTTGGCTTAAACCTTACTGCTTTAACATAGATAACCACACATCAGTAGAGACCCCCTGTTCCAGGGCAGCCAGCGCTTGTGCAATAACCACCTTGTCCCTACGATTTTGGGATTTGAGTCAGCAGACCATCCAGAGGAGAAACACTAATCCATAGCATAGGACTGTTCCAAAACATTTCCACCCCCACCCATACTTTGAAGTAGGGGAATGAGAGACACGGCCCAGGACTGGAGTCCTACGGCCAAGCTTATAAATCATCTCTAGGACGGTAGGGAGGGGGCCCAGAGTCTTATTGGTTGTAAAAAATCGAGGAAACACCACCATCCTATGGCTGACTGGTAACAGCTTCGGGAAAGCTGAGAGTGTCCTCCATCGGTGCTCTGTCATCCATCCGCAAAATGGCAGGAGGAACAGCAGCCAGGTCCTCAGGCGAATCCGTGTGTTGTGGATCACTCTTCACTGTTCGGGTCAATCGCTCTGGCAGCCAGAATGGGCTTTCTTGATCCTGTGGGAAGACACAAACAGCTTCCCTGGATCTCAATAAGATGGGATCCGGGCCTTTCCATTCATTAGAAAGCACATCTTTCCACTTAACCAAATCTTTGGGCCGCTGCGGATCCGAACAATGTCGTGTTGTAGCATTTTGGCCATTATCATCCAGATTTAAAAAATTTATGGTGAACAGAGCCATGGCGATGGCCATTCTTGGCATCGGGGGCAGTTCCTTTATTATTCCCCCCCTTTTTGTTTAAATAGATATTTATCCAATTTTTAATTTAAATAACCATGGCATTTTGTAACCTATCTTGAAGATACCCATAGTGTTTAGCAGAAATAACTGACAGGATAAGGGAAACTGATAGCAAGCAATAGTACAGCAACAATAACATTGCAATGTACAGCAACAACAGCATAGCAATAACTGACAGACCAAGGGCAGGAGCTGGACCATCCCTCAGGAACCCGCCAGCTCCGCAGCAATCAGGCCAGACAGCTCCATAGCAGAGGCTTTGTCCTCAGGCCTCTGGACAGATGAATCCACAGCATGAATAGTAGCATTTTTAGAAAAAAAAAACAAACAAACTCTTCTCCCAAAATAACATTTAAGAGTATTAAAAAACTCAGTGTAAAAATTTAGCACAGTCAGTACTGGAAGTAGGCTGGTCTTGAACTTAGAGACCTATAGGTCTCTGTTTTAAAGAGCAATCTTGTTTGTCTGTGTCATTATAGTAGGCCTTAGAATTAAACCATTTTAAATCTGGCACAGATGAGATTATTGTTTCAAAAATATGAGAAAACCGTTTTTCTGTTTTCCTAAGCCTGGAGTCCTAAGATGACGTGGCCATTGGGGAACCCATATGGGGATCTCTGTTTTTTACGGTATGGGCCGTGTTGCCCCAGTGGCGCCTAGGAAAAACCCAGGACCTGTTTGTTGATATTAGATTTAAGATTTATTGGCTCCCGTATTTCTTGCTGGTACGGTGGCCTCGGGCTCCAGAGCCCGCCCGCCATCCAAGGGCTGTGTGCGGCCCTGGGCCTGCTCGCTGCGCAGCTCCCTGTGTCCCAAGCCAAGAAGTGGCGGCTCCACCCCCAGGCGCCCCTGCCTTCCCCGCGGGGCTAGCCTCGTTCTCTGAGGTCTGAGGCTGTGTTGGTGGCGGAGTGTGGCGGGAGCCGACACCCAGACCAAGGCTGCACAGGCCGGCAATAACTCAAGGTCCGCGCCAGAGCCTGCGGCTCAAGGGGCCAATGGGAGAGGCGGCGAACAGGGCCGCTTCCCTACTAGCCAACTCTCAACACCTGTGCCACAGCAAAAGCGGCTGTAAACTCTCACAGATCCAGCCAACGACCCAATCACCCCAAAATCCAAGGGCCCTTCGCATCCACCTCCCTGCGGATCCTGAAACACCAGACAAGCCAAGCATATACACAGCAATCTTTCAGGAGGACTTGAGTTCTTAAAATGCTAAGCAGTTCTTAAAAACTTAAGTCACACTATGTAGATGTAATACGGTACTGCCTGTTTACTGCATTTAAACCTTAATTGCGCTTTTATTATGATAAATACGACCAGCCCTGCCTGAAGTCAGCATCGTTTAGCATAGCCAAATGGAACCAGAGCCATTTTACCCTCAGAGACCAGCACAGTTTTAGGTACATTGTAAGCCTTCTGGCCCGGCTGTCTGTGGCACCGCTCTCATTCTCGGTACAGCTGTGATACCCTCCAGGCCAGGCACCAACTGAGCCTGCGCAACGTGCTCTCCACCATAGCCACAGAGCAAAGCTCCGCTCCAGCCGCCCTCCAGCCCCAGCTGCACCCACTCCGAGCCCAAACCGGTGTACGGAGCAAAGCGGAACTCAGAGAAGCAGGCTTGCTGCTCTGCAAGGACCTCATTTAATCTTTTAGGGAATTTGGGCGTCGTTTAGTCTCTTTGGCTGCTTCCTGCTGTTATTGGGCCGTTGCATTCTTAGGGGTATACACTACAACATTTCAGGAGGTCTCGGTGATTCAAACCACATAAATCCCAAATACACCCTTAGGCTCTCCTTTTCTGTGGAGACGAAAACAGAACCTCTTTCCCAAAACATCATATCCTTAGCAGTTTCTAAGTTTAAATATCTTTCTCCTATCCAGTACACAAAAGACAACACATATAACATAACATAAAGCTTTTGACCTTGTAAATCACCCTTCTCCCCCATTTTTACTTTTTTTTAAAATCACGGGGGGTCCTTTTTAACTTATTTTATTTTTTTTTTGTCTCCCCCATTCTTTACCGGAGGGTCCTTTTTAACTTATTTTCTTTTCTGTCTCCCCCATTCTTTACCGGGGGTCCTTTTTAACTTATCTGAGTGTGCGCGCACAACCTCCCACTGCTGCTCAGTTTCTGATATGCTCTCTGTACTTTAGAACGTACCTCTCTGAGCACGCATTCCTGCAGTTCTGAATCCTCCTTGTGTCCAAGGGGTCTCCGGCGGTGCAAAGTTCTTCTTTTTCTTCTTCTTCCCGGGTATCGGCACCAGATGTCCCGCGCTACCGTCTCGCCAGCAAGAACCATGCGGTACACATAGGATACTTCTGCAGTAAAGCTTTAATGCCCCTTGGGAGAGCGGGCATCAGCCAACATGGCGGAGACCCAGATAAGATGGAACCCATCCCTTATATAGGAAACAGACCCTGCTTTGGACGTGTCACTCTTTGATTGGTTCACTGCCCATTATCCCAGATGATGCCTCGGGAGTAGGCAGGGACGCAGCGGTAGAGAGTTACCAAGCACGTGCGCTGGGATTAAAGGCGTGTGCTACATCACCTTGAACTCACAGAGATCTGCTTGTCTCTGCCTCCCAGGCATTGGGACCAAAGGCGTATACTACCACGCCTTGAGGTCACAGAGGTCAATCTGCCTCTGCCGCCCAGGCATCAGGACTAAAGGCGTGTACCGCCACACCTTGGGGTCACAGAGGTCAATCTCTACCTTTGTTCCTAGAAGCAATGGAGAATGTGGTCCGGCCCTCCACAATGATCCACCCCCCTGCTCCCAAATAAATCACATGGAGGATTATTCTTACCTATGAATGCCCAGCCTTAGCTTGATTCTAGTCAATTTTTTTTAATTTAAATTATTCTATCTACCTTTTGCCTTTGAGTTTTTACCTTTATCCTATATACCTTTCTTTGCTTCTTACTATGTGGCAAAATGTGTGGCTGGGAAGCTGGTCCTTGACATTCTCCTCTTTCTCTTCTTCATCCTCAATCCTTCTCTTTCCTTTTATTTATTCTCTCTGCCTGGCATCCCAAACTATCCATCTCCTGCCTAGCTATTGGCCACTCAGTTCTTTATTAGACCAATCAGGCATTTTAGGCAGGCAAAGTAACACAGCTTCACAGAGTTAAAAAATGCAACATAAAAGAATGCAACACATTCTTTCATCATTAAAAAATATTCCACAGCATAAATAAATGAAACGCACGTTCAATTAATGTTGCACAACATTTTCCTTTTTGTCTAAATAAAAAATGAAAGGTTACAACTTTTAACTTTCTCCACAGCTTCCATTTCCTTTTCATTATAATTTAAAAATTAAAGTTAAAAAACTACTATACAATCTATATCTAGGGGTCTTAATTTTCCCTTTCTGTTTATTAAGCATATCTTTTAGGGGGCCAGATGAAACATTAACTATTCAATCTTTGTCAATAAAAATTGGGAGTCAGATATCAGGGGTAAAAATTTGAAAGATCAGAGAAACAGTGGAAGTCTATTGATATAAATTTAAGGTCAATTTTGTTAAACGAATCTCTGCTCTTGCTTAAGGTATTATATTTGTTCAGTTCATTTATGATAATGTATAGTTAAGAAATACAAATTAATAGATAGTCATTTATAATAGTTAAACTTGTAGTCATGTTAGTTAGGTTTTCTAGATGTATAAGATATATGTCATATTGATAGGTATTCTTCAAATCTTTCAAAGGCATACAGAATATGGCATTTTAAATATTTTAAAAACTTATGCCTTTTCATGATACTGAAACATGTCTCCTTCTGGTAGCACCAATTATTTCAGAGAGGTTGTTGGGCATTTAAGAAACTTGTTATGGAATTTGCCTTCAATGTGACAAGGCTAGCCATTTGGGCAAGAAACTGCTCTTGCCTGGACTGCTTGATGGTATGTTGTATAAACTGAACACTCAGGACCTACAAAAAATGACTGATAAAGTTGCCTAAAGAAGGTGAGACAGTTCCTGCTTCGTAAAGAGTCTGCTAGACATTCTGCAGGACACAGAAATAAAAGATGCCAATATAAGTGGAACTGTCTTTGAAATTTTCTGCTTCATGAAAAAGTCTACCAGATGTTATGGGCTTCTAGACTGAAGATGGATGTCCTAATGTTACAGAAGAACTTTGGGTGACTGTCCAGGCAGCAAGATGTCTTTCTTAATTCTCGGGTTTCGGAAGTGCTTATAATTACTTAAGTAATATATATCCTTCATGAGTCTTTGATAAAGTTGAAGAAAGATCATCATATTATTATAAAAGATAGAGTAGATATAAAAATTTAGACTCACAAAGATAGAATAAATGATAGAGTATTTTTCTTAATTTGCCAAAGTAAATGGACTAAATAATGTAACTATAGTTCTTGCTTGATAATTGTTTTGTTATATGTAATCTTGCTATATCAAAGTTAAAATCTTCCTTTTTATTTAGACTAAAAGTGGAGGTGATGTCCAATTCCCCTCTGAATGCTGTGAATATGATTTATTCCCATTGGTTAAGAAAGAAAATGATTTAGGCCTATGGCAGCACAGAATTTAAAAAGGTGGGAATGCCAAGCAGAGATAGAGGAGAAAAGAAGGCTGAGTCAGGGAGATGCCATGTAGCCACTGATGGAGACAGATGCTGGATGGAACCTTACTATTAGACCACAGACATGTGGTGATACACAGATTAATTAAAATGAGTTAATTTAGGATGTAAAATTACTTAATAAGAAACCTAAGCTATTGGTTATGCAGTCTTATAATTAATACAAGTTCTGTATAATTATTATGGGTCTGGGCAGTGGGGAAATGACCAAGCAACCTCTGTCTATACCAGGATATAATGAAGTTTGCAAGATATGCAGCATACACAAGATTAATGTCTAAGTTCAATTGTCCTGTTAAGCATTCATGATTCCTTGACTACTATGGCATCATACAAAGAAGTATAAATCAACCTGAATGCTACACTCCCTGAGGGAATACATCAGTCTGTAAGGAACTGGGAGGTATATTGTGACCCAGGAACCATGGACTTTAACCTAAAACACCTATGACAGAGGTCTCTCAAGGTAGATAGGTCAGGCCAACTCCATGGTTCCCTGAGGAGCCTACTGTCCTCTAAAATCCTATGACCTCCACTCTGCCATTACTCTCAACATTCCCATCATCTAGGTCTTACAAGAACAGCTGATTAAGCTCTTTGTCCACTTTTCTGATGTCTTCAGCATTGTTATAAGAGTTAACATTCCCAGGTCCTTTGCAGCAACAAAGTCACCTTTGAATCCCATGTTTGTTTCACCTTTCTTCTCTGTTGCTGTTATTAAATTATGGAATCAAAAGCAACTCAGTTAATGAACATGTTTATTTGGTTGTTAACTCTATTTCACAATTCCTTTTGATGACAGCTGAGGATAGAAACTCAATCTAATAACTAAAGGCAAAACATGTGGAATCATTGTTTTCTGGCGGTCACTCTTACTTTGTCACTGACTTGTGCTCAGCTAGTTCTCCTATCTATCCCAGGGCTCCTTGTTCAGAGATATTGCCAACTCAGTGGAAGAGCCTTCTTATATCAATCAAAATCCACACAATCTCTTTCTGACGCCTTAATCAGATATTCTGATCTAGGCAAACTCTCAATTGGTATTTTCTCAGATCACTCTAAGCTAAGCCATGCTGATAGTTGAGGCTAATTAGAAAAAAGAAACAATAATATACAAGAAGGTTTTAAAGATCCAAAGGCAATATACTAATTATATCAGTCACTTAAACAGCAAAAACACAAACATAAGATAGATATGCCAGGAAATGGAAAGAGGCAAACATTTAAGATAAAGAAGACAAAACTTAAACTGTCTCTCCACAGAAACTTCCCAAACCAACAAAAACTCAAGGAATTCATAACATGAGAAATCCAAATACAAAATTGGTGAGGCCATTATTTTCCAGAAAATAAACAATATACTTAGAAAACAATGAACAAAATCAACAACATAGATTGGTGGCACTGACAAAGACACAAAGACATATTATGCTCCTTTAAATAAAAACTACAAGATTCTAACCAAAATCAAGCTCTAAAAATCACTGACCAGCACTCAACCTATACACTTCAGTTCTTTATCCTTTACCAAAAATAGAAAATGGCTTGGGTGAGGAGGGCTGTTCTGTCAAAATTGGAGAGATTCACTTGAAACCTTCTCATGCCTTAACTTCGTAGAAAATAGTTTTGACTACTAAAAAAAATCTTATTATCTTATAGTAAAGAAAAGAATGTCTTCTGTTAGGATCACTTAGACACCATTTTGCTCCCCCAACTGATGATTGCCTGTAAGTCTGCAATCAAAGTTAGGAAATCAAAACATTTTAAAACAAAACACAAGATAATAGATTTTCAAAGAATCAGTGCACACCTAAAGCAACTTGTTTTGCTCTAATTGCTTTATAAGTCACAAGCATTTTGAAAACAAGTTTATTGCTATGTTTGCATATGTTTGTGCATGAGTGAGAATGTCTTCTATATGTACATAAGTAACACAAAAAGGAGGGCTTCAGATGCCCTGGATTTGAAATGCTAGAGTTATGAGTAGCATATGAGTAGTAGTAGTGTAGGTATCTAAACTCAGGTCACCTGCAAAATGAATATATGCTGAGCCACCTGCAAACATCTATAATACCGTTTATCCAAAAAAATCAAAAGTCTCTCAGATTAACAAGAGCAACAAAACCTAAATAAATAAAGAAGTAAATAAATGAGCCTTGGAAATGAGATGCATCAAAATTAATATGATTTGTATGTTAAATTTGCACCATAAATGAATACAGTATAGTGACAATTCCCAACAATTTATAACAGGAAAGTTGACTACAAAGCTACATTCATATTGGAAGCACTCATAGTAATCAATGGGATTATCAAAAAATAGTACACAGATTAACATAATATGACTTCTTTCTGGGTGGTGGTGGTACATACCTTTAATCCCAGCACTCAGGAGGCAGAGACAGGAGGATCTCTGTGAGTGTGAAGCCAGCCTGGTCTACAGAGTGAGTTCCAGGACAGGTTCCAAAGCTAGAGAGAAACCCTCTCTCGGGAAAAAATTACCAAAAACTGATCAATCAAGAATGTGTATGATATTTGGGAAAGAATAAAAAGTATGGAGAGAAAAAGCCAAGAGCAAAGGCAGGAAAATATAGTCAGCTATTACTCAAAAGACCAAAGGAAACTTAGTCAGGAAATGTGTGATCTTGACCTATGTTACCCAGCTATCTATGATTCTGTGTGTATGGAAAGTAAATAAATAAAGTATTCACAATTTTCACAAAATTACTTCAATGTGACCCTTAAACTGTTGTTTCTGACCCTCCAGCTACTGGTATTTCTTCCAGAGAGGCCCCATGCTCTAGAGCCCTCTGTGCAAAAAGAGATGATCCACTGTTATGGTTCTGCAGCGCCTTAGACCTCCTTGTGTTTTCAGGTAAACTCAGTCACACTGATGCCCAATCCCAAACCAATATAGACTAATTTATTCTTCCTGTCACATGTATTATAGCACAAAATATAGATTCTGCTCTATCTACCTGCAAAACACCATACACACCTAAGAAACCTCTGTAGCTCAGAAACTCCCTTTGTCCCTTGGAACTAAACATTACTGAATTACACCACTGCAGCTGGTAGTAGCAGAAAGTTAGAAACATTCTAATCATGTATTACTAAATCAACATCACTGTAGTTCTCTCAGCTTTTAAATCATTTCAAACATTTATAAGACAAACTTGAAAGTAGACTGCAATATTCCTAACTTCTAGAAACCAGATCATCAGTTTTCAAATCTGTCTTCCCACTGCACACCAAAAGCATGACTCTGTGTGTACACTGGACAGTGATATTATAAACATAATATCCTACCATACCAGAGCTGCAGAGTCTCCCTCTCCCCAGGAAATTCATACACAGGGAGGCTCAGAACACAAGGAGCAATGCCCAGGTTATTACACAGAGCAATAGAACCACAGCCTGGCTCATGGTCTATCTAAATACCAGTAGAAATGACAGCTCTACAGACCTTATTTGAACACCCTACACTCACCATGGCATAACTTATGATCTTCCTTATAACTCATTACAACAGAAGCAGAGAAGAATCCTGGAAAGAACCTGCAATCTACCTGTCACTATTATTCCTGATTGCTAAGACTTTCCAGAGTCCCTTATTGGCTAAGGCCACCCATCTGGGCCTCAGAATATTATCAGCTCCCCTAATTGGGTGATCAGAGATCATCAGACAGCATAGTACTTCCCTGTTCTCCCCTTCCAGCCCAGTAGACAGGGTTCTAGTCCACAACATCTGTATTTTAGTAGAGATCCATCCACTTTCCTAGAATATACCCTGTACCTCATCCAAAGCACAGGATTCTTTGTGTGCACACTCCATTATACAATGTGCAGTGCAGCCAACCCATCGCCTCATACCTGGGAAATCCTGTAGTCAAACATGGGTCATATTAACAATTTAACATTTAAATTAATATTTAACTGTTGTTAAAGAAAAATAGGCCATGAATGAGAAGATAATAAGGGGTCATGGTAAAGTTTGGTGATAGGAAAGCGAATGTGGATATGATACAGTTATAATCTCAAAAAATTGTTTTGAAAAATAGAAACAGGATTTATGGCCATTGCTTCAGAAAGTAGAGATTTATATTTAAGCACATCAAAGATTTCTCAAACCTTTTATCTCAGGGTGTATATTTAAAACCAGTAAAATAACAGTCCTGTTAGACAGGGCCACAATTTACTCAGATCTATTTTGGTTCAACTTCTAAAACTCTAGCAATTTGGTTTCATGATAAGTTTAGTTCTTTATCCAGATTCTTGATTGCCTGGTCTGTGGACATCAAGAAATGGCCACCAGGACATTTATGGAGCATCTAAAATTGATCACCTAATTCCTAATTAGGTAATCAGTACATAGCTGAACACTGCTAATCTCAACTACTGTTGATGTAGGAAAGTTCTCAACCACTGTCCTGTCTCTCCCTCTCCTCACTGTGAATCTACCAGCTTCAAGCTTGACCTATGTACTCACCCTCTTCATCTATAATCATACACTGAAAGTCAGAGAGACTGGAGGTCACTCATTAGCTGGTCTATTTTTCCTTCTCACAGAACAGTCAAGGCCCAGTACTGAAAGAGTTTCAGGACTACCTACCCAGTACTGGGCAGTAGAGGCAGGATTAGGTGTTTAAAGCAATTATCAATTACATATCATGAGGCAACAATATCACAAGCTCATAGTCTCCCAGGCCAGAATGGCAGAGCCTACCCCTCCCACAGGAAATCCACCCTCAACAAAGCTCAGAGGCCAAGGGCCACTACTCAGGTCACCACACAAACTAACAGAACCTGTCTGGATCATGGTCCATTCCTTTCCAAGCAGCTAATAGCTCAGGAAACCTGCTCTTCCTGGTCTGGGGACAGTGACCCCTACATTCGCCATGGCATGGTTTTGTGGTCCTCCTTACATCTCCCTTCAGCAGAAAAAGAGGGTCCTGTTAAGAACCTGTAAACCACCTCCTACTGGTGCTCCTGATTGCCAAGGAGAGTCCCTCATTAGCTAGGACCACCCAGCTGGGCCTCAAGACATTAGCAGTTACCCTACTGGGTGAACAGAGATCAAATGTCTCAGAGAGCAAAAACCCTCCAGGTTTGTCCTTCCACACTATGGTGAGACAAGACCCTAATTTATAGTTTAGTAAAATCTTCTATTCTCCCAGAGCACTTTCTCTTCCTCCTCCAAGGCACACAGTCCTATGTGTACATATTCTATTACACACTCAATGTCCAGTGTAGCCAAACCTTTACTTCATAGCTGGGAGGTCCGGTAACCAAACACAGGTCACATTCAAACAGTAATTGTTAAAAAGAGGCCATGGATTAGAACACAATAAAGGGTTCATGGAAACTGTTGGAAGCAAGAGAGAAATAGTGAAAATAATGTAATTACAATATCAAAATAATACAGTTAAACAGTAGAACCAAGCTTCATGGCCATGTGCTCCAGAGACTAGGGATCTGTATTAGAGCACACCAAGTACAACTCACATCATTCTCTCAGGGTATACAGTCATGTCATCAGGACCACACCATTATATCCAGTGCTTCTAGTTTGCTTGAACTACTGTAACTACACTAATTTGTTTTAATAATAGGTACAGTTTTTATACAGATTCTTGGATGCATGGTCTGTGGTGTGTCACATCTCATTGCTAATGTCAGCTACCATCACAGCAGGAAAGCTTTCACCCTCTATTTTGCCCATCTCTTTTTCTGTTGTGACTATGCTTGCTTTACAGTTGGTCAGTGAACTAAAGTCTTACACAGGTCCTACTTCACTTATAAATTCACAATAAAATACACAGAAATTGGAGGATACTCATTCACTGATCTATTTTTCCTTCCCACAGACCAGTGAAGGTCCAGCCTGGTAGGAGTTGCAGGATTGTCTTTCCTGCACTGGGTAGCAGAGGCAGGATTAAGTGTTCAAAGCAATTCTCAATTACATAGTGTTAGGCAAGTCTGAGATACAGGAGACATTGATATAAACCAGTTGTTCTCATTCTTCCTAGTGTTGTGACCCTTTAAACCAGTTCCTCCTGATGTGTTGAACCCCAACTATAAAATTATTTTCACTGCTACTTCATAATTATATTTTTGCTCCTGTTATGAATTATAAAATATCTGTGCTTTCTGACAGTCTTAGGCCAGTACTGTGATAGGGTCATTTGATTCCCCCAAAGCGAGCTGTGACAACCAAGGTTAAGAAACCCTGCTCTAGGGGCTGGAGAGATGGCTCAGTGGTTAAGAGCATTGCCTGCTCTTCCAGAGGTCCTGAGTTCAATTCCCAGTAACCACATGGTGGCTCACAACCATCTGTAATGAGGTCTGGTGCCCTCTTCTGGCCTGCAGACATACACACAGACAGAATATTGTATACATAATAAATAAATAAATATTTTTAAAAAAAGAAACCCTGCTCTAAACTGATATAAATAAATAAACAGCACTTAAGAAAAAAATGGAATGAAATTCTTAAATTAGGAAACATTGAAAAATATAGCAGTAATGCATTTAAAGAAAATGAGTATTAAAATGATACCAATAATTGATGCTTTAAAATGATTAAAAACAGTAGAATACTTATCTATATTAAATTTGAAATGTAGTAGGCACTTTTCTGATAGAGACAATGCCATTCATAAGAGACTGTATGACTTTATTCATGTTAAATGTTAGCTACTGAGTGCTGTAATGTGATGGTGTTACAGTCAATTGCCTGTTTCTCAAACCTTTCCACTGACTTAACTATGTCATTTAAGATTGTACATATCTGCACAGGAGAGTTCTCTAATTGGAAACTGAATACTAAGCAGTTCAAGCTATCCTCCCTAAATTGTACACCCACCAATTCTGTCTGCCTTCATTCACGTGGAAGGAACTAATACATGCAGGGAACTTACAAAGAGAGTCACTCACCAAGCCACATCATCCTTCTTTGTAATGGAGACCACTGCAGTGCACTTCCTTCAACTTCAGTCTGTGACCTAGCCATTATCTAGTCTGTTTCCTCCTGCAGTGAACACAGAACAATGTTTCTCCTCTTCTGGTGCGAAGGGAGAAGCCATGCTCCACATGCAAATCCTTTCCCTGTTCTGCAATGGACAGTGCACTATATGACACAAACACAATTTTAGAACTGTGTGGTAATTTTAGAACTGCGTGGTGAAGCAGACATGTAATCCAAGGTTTAGTGTTTAGTCAAGAGGAGAATGAGGGCAATACCTTGTGGGGCTAAAGACAGGGTTCAAGTACATCTCAATCAAACTTGAAGACCTTGACTCAAAATCACTTTTCAAAAGACTGGAAATTAATTCTAGAATTAATATACGTTTATGGCACAAAAGGACTTAATGTTAGGTGTGACCCTGTAATGGCCCCTTGAGCAGCATTTAGAAGCCAGTTTTTTAATGGAGGGATGGGCATTTGTGCTGGTTGTAAATCAGACTTGTCTCCTTTATAGCTGGTTAATGCTGGAGAACAAACTTTTATATTTTGTCATACTAATGCAGCTCTCCCTTACCTAAATTCTACTTTGTGACTAATGTCTCCCAAGAACTGGAAATTCTATTACCATCAATTCTACTCTACTACATCACAGTTGAGTAGTGGAGTGCTACTCTATACAGGAAATACTGGTTACAAGCTCCACAGAATCAACTCCAGATGGATCCTAAACATAAATATTAAATGTTCAAAGTGCAGAACTCCTCAAAGATACTAGAGGGACCAGGGCTCTCTGACTTTGGCAAATCTGTGTTACCCAGTGACAATACAAGCACTAAGGGAGCCCACATTTCACAGTGAAGTCAACAACAAGGGTATTTCAAAACAGAGTCCCACTCCCAAAGCTCTGAACAGGTGCAGTAGGGATAGTGAAGTTACTCAGAGGCTGCCAGCCAGCTCAGGAATTTCAAGGATCATGCAGAACCACACAGGATCACACACACCCTGCTGGGACATGCAGGACCAGGTGGAAACATGGTGAACTCTCCTTTGGTCACCGACTCCCACCCAGCCAGAGGAGGATGAACCACACTGTCTTCCATGGCTTAATTGGCCGCTTCTCCCAGTCTGAGGATAGCCCAAAGCTTACCACATTGTGATTTTCCAGCTTTTTCATGTTCCCTGCTCAGGTCCCTGCACTCACAGCAGAGCACACAAAACCACTGACACCACGTTCTCTTCAAAGTCAAGCTTGAAAGTGGCCACCACTGGGAGGATCCTGAACAACTTCTGACTGGCAGGTCACCTGGAGGGCCTGATTGGCTAGTGCAGCCTGAGTGACAAAAGCACCTCCCATAGAGTTATTCTGTGCTTAAAGACACAGTTCAGCCTGGTGGTGATGGGGGGGGTGCATGCCTTTAATCCCAGCCCTTTGGAAGCAGAGGTAGGCGAATCTCTTTGATTTCTAGCCAACCTGTTCTTCAAGAGCTAATCACAGGAAAGGCTCCAAAGCTACAGAGAAACCCTGTCTTTAAAAAAACTAAAAATAAATTAAAAAAATTAAAGAAAGAAAGAAAGAGAGAGAGAGAGAGAGAGACAGAAAGAAAGAAAGAAAGAAAGAAAGAAAGAAAGAAAGAAAGAAAGAAAGAAAGACCTGCAAGAGCTGGTTCCAGGAAAGGCTCCAAAGCTACAGAGAAATCCTGTCTTGAAAAACAACAAATAAATTAACTAATTGTATAAAAATTTAAAAATAAAAATTAAAGACCGAGCTCAATAGTTTCTGATCCTGCCTTTCATCCCAAAATCCTTTTCTAGATCAGCAGAGATGCATTTCCGTAGCACATGCCTCTGCTATCTTCCTGCTCTCCTTGACACAATGTGGCTAGCTAGCTTGTACAGGCCACTACAATATACTATGTCCCTGTACCACAGGTGGAAGGATGCCCAGAATATTAACAGCTAATGGGAGATTTAAAGATACAAAAGGAGGTATTTGTTATATGACACCATACTGAGGTCAGGTGAACTGAAGGTAATTTGTACCTGGTTGTCACAGGGACTTCAGACAACCGGGAAAGAAAATCAAGAACTAGATCACAGATTAAAACCAGAAAGCTGCATGATGGTTCCATTCCTTTGGAGTTTCCTTCCTGAAATTCAGAACAAACTGTTGGCAAATGGATAATAATAAAGAGTAGTCTTCAGGGAAAGTTGAATACTTAGAGAATAATGAGATAGGAAAAAGTGTTTATGAGCACCAATGCCATTATATCTTCCTCAAAGGGCAGGTGAAAAAAATACCTACAACAGCATTATTCAAGGTTGTCTACATAAATAGGACTGGTAAAATAAATCTCTCCATGTAAATAGAAAGTGGATTTATTAGAATGTCTTACAAGCTGTGGTCCAGGTAGTCCAGAAATAACTGCCTAACAATGGAAAATTGAAGAGTCTAGTAGTTGTTAAGTTCATGAGGCTGGATGTCTCAGCTGGTCTTCAGTACATACGAAAATTTCAAGGAAGTAGGCTCTAATGCTGGTAAAGGAATGATCTTGGTAGCCAGAGCTAGGGCAAGCAGGCAAAGAGAGAGCTTCCTTCTTCAATAATGAAAAGTACAGGAATAAAATATAGAAATTAAGGGTCCAATCCAGAAATACAGAAATATAAAGTTGTAATCTAAAACACATTTTGGAAGAGAGAGAGAGAGAGAGAGAGAGAGAGAGAGAGAGAGAGAAAGCTGGCAAACACTGTTAACCTTTAGCAAACACTTTCTGTCTTAAGAGCAGACATCCTGGCAGCCACTGTGTACAGAGTTAAACTTTTAACAATCGTTTCCTGCCTCCCAGCTTTCCCGCTAGGCAGGTACTGGCAAAAAAGTTAGCTTCTAGCTATGGCCTCTATGGGACCCTCTGCTTGTACTCTTCTAATGTCTAACTGTCCCCTTCTGTAACTCTACTATCTGCCTTACATTCTTTCAGGCGCATTGCAAAGTGGCTGTGCCAGCCACTAACTTTCACAGACACTCCAAGTTAACATTCTAATGCTCTTGAAACAAAAGTTGTAAAGCTAACAATGGAATGTGACTTTAAGACTGACCTCAAGGTTGTAAAACCTCTTTGACACACAAGCGGTGCTGGATTTTACTGTAGGAAGAGGCTCCAAACTAGCCCCCGGGGCCACATTTTCAGAAGCCGATCTCTGGCTATATATGTAGGTGACACCAGAAAGTGTGATCCAGATTTAAGGCAGATCTTATTCTTTGTTTGATTGGTTTTTTTCTTTTATCTTTTTGGTGTTTTTGAGACAGGGTTTTTCTGTGTAGCCCGGGAATTTATTCTGTAGAAATGGCTGGTCTCAAACTCAGAAAATCAGACTGTTTTAGCCTCCTCAGTGCTGGGGTTAGAAGTGTGGGCAGCAACCAAGCATCTGAAGGCAGATATCACCTCAAATGATCCAGATTAAAGACAGGTCTTTAATTTTAAAACCTTTAGAAAAATCCCTCATCAGCATACCCATTGGGTTTTAGTTAATTCCAGATGTAGTCAATTTGACTTCCAGATTAGCCCTCACAACAGTCGAGGCAGAAGAAATGAGAAAAATTGTTACCTGCAGGAGACAAGGAAAGCATGGGTGTTATTTCCAAAACAATGCTTTTCCAAAACAAAGGAAGCATGTGGATTTTACTAAGGGAGTCTCTACACATTTATGTAGAGTTCTGTCTATTGCTAAGCAAGTTCAGTTTAAAAAAATCCATTTCTGAACATGATGACAATGTAAAAGTAGAGATGTTTAGGGACATTTTCACCTCAAAGTCATGTAGAAATGTATAAATTATAAAAATAATGGGAAGAAATGCCTCTGACATGTTTATCTTGTACCATAAGTGTTAGTATTCAGGCATCTGCCCTTGGAGTTCTGACAGGATATGTCCTCAGCTTCAGTCACTAAGATCACCTTCTATGCACATTAAAGATGGGCCTTGCCACTTCCTCTCTCTCCCTCTCCCTCCCTTTCTCCTTTTCTCCCTTTTTCTCTTTCTCTTTCTACTTCTTTGCCTGTCTCTGTCTCTTCCCCATCTCTCTGCCTCTTCTCTTTTGCTGCTCCTTTACCAAAAGACTAGTCTCCCCACCTTTTTCATGTTCCCTTTACCCTAATAAAAAATTCCTCCTTGTGAGCTCTCCTTTTGTGATGCTTTTTAAATTTACAACAACAAGGTTTTAGCAGAAAATCAGGTAAACCTCACAGTGAAAGAAGACTGCTTTGGAGCCTATGTGACCTGTCAATCTTGATGTTTGATCTAAAAGATAACTGTACCTGTTACGAGCTGGGAGACTTCAGCTCCAGGTTCTTTTCGAGTAATATCTATGAGGACTCTGTGCCCTTCTCCCCAGAGAGCGATGAGTGACCAGACCAAGAAAGAGAATTGTTTCATAATGATTCTTTACTAGCAACTTTAATATCCACTACATCAATGGGGTTTACAATCTTAATAGGCATGTGGGGTTGATAATGGCAATCACACAGGCAATCCAATATCACAATTATTAATCCTAATAAACCTAATACATAAAACCAATTCATAACCTCAATCTAAGTTATCACTTATCCATAAAACACTTCTTAACCTTAATACAACTTATCTATTACTTATCTATAAAGCACTCCTTAACCTTAACTTATCCATTAACATTTCCTAATCTTATCAATTATGTATATGTCTTAACATTTCACATACTAAACATATATATTAACATGTCTATGCTCTTCTCTTAACAGCTCATACATGCATGAAATAGTATCATACAACCTGGTATTCTTCAGCTTAAAAAGGGCTTTTTGAATTTCTTCAGGCTGGACGCCTGACCGCACTAGGGGCTGAGTAGCAAGGCTCTACTCTTGACCCCGTAGTCTGCACTCGGGAGATAAGGTTCCAATGTCCTGATCCAGGCTGGTATCTGGTGCTGGATCAATCCTTGACCACGTAGTCTCTGTCCTGGTGCTAGTCTATCTCAGAACGTCGGGCCTTGGGACTCGGCTTTTAGGGTGACCGAGTCTCAGGAGACAAGGCTTTTAGTTCTCTACTCTCGAAGACGAAACTTTGCTCTTGGGATGGCAAAGTGTTCTGAAGGGCAAAGTATCTTGTCTGTTCTCAGGAGATAGATGTTCAATGTCCATTCTCAGGGAATGAGGCTTCGCATTCGGGATGCAAGGCATTAGATGTCTCTTTTCAGGATATGAAGCTCTGTACTCGGGAGACAGAGCATTAGATGTTTAGGCAAGGCATTTAATATTTCTGCTTTTTGGAAGGCATGCTTGGAGGATCTCTCTTTTCACGAGGTCAGATACCTGGGCCATTGTGAGAAGTGAGATAACCATCCTGCTTTAGCACCCTATTTTAAGTCAGTTCGAAACTGCCCTTCGCTTGATCCTTCTGATAACCAGGTGTCCTAGGTTATCTGTATCAACTGGCCACAGAAGGGTGGGGGTCCCTCTTGTGTGGCAAGATTATTTTGTTACCACAGTTGCTGAGTTCAACCCCTCCATCTGGCAGGGGCAAATGGGTGTGGCAGCCTTCAAGCAGGCAAATGTTCTCTTAATATTTCACTTTAGTAATTTGCCATACCACATACAAGAAGAAATGCTTTTACATTACACCAAGTTGCATTCATTCTTATTCTATAAATTTCCTGTTTTATCTACACTACAGATTCCCCTTTCTTTATTCATTCAGAGGAATCTGGTTTCATGCTCATTACAGTACCAATGCCACAATTCTCACAGATACAAAAGATAGAGAACATAAATACAAAACACTTCAAGGAAAGGTTACTTAACAGCACTGTGTACTCTGTTATTAGATGGACGGTTATGATGAACTCTATTAACCTCAGAATAAAGCTGCTTTCACCTCGGAGCAGGCTGCCTCAGCAGAAGACCACAACTGTTTCCATGCAAGATCAGAAGGAGTTCATTTTAACTAGCCCTGGCTGCTGTCTCAGGACTGTGACGTCACTGTAGAGAATTCTATTCTTTCCTTTTCTTACTTTAAAAAATAAATAGTTGTAGGTATGTGCACATGTTTGTGCACAGTACCTACAGAGGCCAGAAGAAGGCCGGAGATGCCTGGGACTGGAGTTACAGCAAATGGTTAGTTACATGTAGGTTCTGGGAATGGAACCTTGGGATCTGTAACAACACCCAGTGTTCTTAATTGCTGAGCCATCTCTCTAGTCCCTTTTTTTAATTTAAAACTTATTTCCATAATGGTGAGGGAGTTCCTTCTGTCTATGTGTTGATTTTATTGATTTATGAATGAAGAAAACTGGCTTGGTATATAGCATGGGAGAAGAAAGGTAGAGTTAGGAGAAGCCATGGAGCTACTGGAGACAGATGCTGGTTGGAATCTAGATGGTAAGCCACAATCATGTGGCAATACATAGATTAATAGAAATGGGTTAAATTAATATGTAAGAGCTAGCCAATAAGAAGCTAGAGCTAATGGGCCAAGCAGTGATTTAATTAATACAGTTTTTTGTGTGATTATTTTGGGTCTAAGCTTGCCGGACAGCCAGAAACCAACTAGCGACCACCCTACAATACCATAAAATAATAATTAAAAGATATTGCATCACTTTCCCCTTTTATCTCTTCATTCTCTCCTTTCCCAAATTCCTTCCAATTTCTTCCTTGTTAAGTTTGTGTGAATAAGTATGTTGAAACACATGAATACAAACTGATGCATCCATTTTTTTGTTGATTGTGCATATATGGATAATTGGCTGATCGTGTTGTACTGAATAAACAGTTAGGGAGCTCATTTCTGACTGAGACGTATTTTCCCAAATAGAGGAAATTTTTAACTTTTTAATCAGCATCAGGTGTTTGAGCCTGACTAGGCTGCCTTGAACAGTAAAATCAAGAATAGAAAACTTAGGATAGAAAATACCTTACTGGTTAAGAGCACTGAAGATTCTGTCAGAGCATCCAGATTCTATTACTTTTACATATAGAAGCTCGCTACTATCTGAAACTCTAGTACCAGGGGTTCTTATGCCATCTTCTGGCATCCTTGGCCATGTTAAATACAGGAGATGTAGACCATAAAACTTATTTTCAAGCTATCTGTGGTAGTGCGTTCTTTAAGTACCCGTATTCTGGACACCAGAGGCAGGAAGATCACTGTGAGTTTTAAAGCCTGTGCTAAATAGTCTACACACACACACACACACACACACACACACACACACACATACAGAAGCAGGGGGAGAGACAGAGAGGGAGAGAGAGAGAGAGAGAGAGAGAGAGAGAGAGAGAGAGAGAGAGAACCCATAGGAAAAGAACAAAACCTAATAACATACAAGATAGGAACATTGGAGAATTGGGACATGCAATATCTATGTAAGTGTCATTTCAAGTGTTTGCCACTGGTTTCCATAGAACCATATTAAAAGGCTAAAATATGGCCAGTTATATGAGCATATGCCATTTATCCCAGGCACTGGAAGAATCTGAACATTTGACAGTGGGCCACCAACTTAACATGAGACCTGAACTGCCCATGAGCCGTGTGTTACTGGGCCCACCAAGTCATACCTGACCTGCTCATCATGAGCTGTGTGTTACTGGACCCACCAAGTCATAAAGTAGGACATGCACAGCAACAATCTATTGTCAAATGGTTGTGGTATATAGGATATCAGGCCCAAGCAGGTCCTGAATGCACAAGCAAGATACACGAAGAAATTGCTCACACACCTATGGTTTCTACTTCTGTTACAGTGCCTCCTGCTGCCAAGCCTATACCTACAGACTCATGAGGTCTTCCCTATGACTGGTTGACAGAGTAAGAGAAGACTAGTGCTGAGTTTACTGATGATCTTGTACATCATGCAGGCACCACCAAGAAGTGGACAGCTGCAGCATTTCAATCCCATTCTGGGACAAGTCTGAAAGATACTGGTATGAATGATATTTTGCTTGTGTTCTGACAAAATTTACCTAGAGATCAGAGGGCAGAGCTACCCACTATATACAACAACACAAATACAGAAGGACTTTGTACATCATCTTCCCTAGAGATCAGAGGGCAGAGCTACCCACTACATACAACAGCACGTGTACAGAAGGACTTTCTACATCATCTCCCCTTTTCTGCTTAAATAAAAAGGAAGACTTTAACTTTAACATAATAAAATTACATATATAAAACAAGTATCAAGCAAAAAGTACAGTTACAACATTTATATCTACTTTTTCTTTTATCATAACTAAGAAAAACTATAATTATAATTTTTATTCAACTCCATCAAAGACCCCAGAAGGATATAATATTACCTAAGTAAACAGAGAGTACATTGTAAGCAATTTCCAAAACGCTAGAATTTATGGAGACATAACACTGGCTGGAGAGTCACCCAAAGTTCTTTTGCACCATTGGGGCATCTATCTTCAGCCTACAGACTTTTCCATTAGGCAGGAAATTTCAAAGACAGTTCCACCTATATTAGCAGTTTTTCAGTCACTTTCCCCTGTGTCCTGAAGAATGTCTGGCAGACTCTTTCATGAAACAGAAACCCCAAAGGGGTTTCACCTTTAGGCAAGTTCAACAGTCATCTCTACATGAGTTCTGCATGTGTAGCTCATACAGTATAACATCAAGCAATCCAGGCAAGAGCAGTTTCTTGCCCAAATGGCTAACCAATCCCATAAGGAACCTCTTCAATGCCCACCTTCCTCTTGAAGTAATTGGTGCTGCCAGGAGCAGATGTATCTCATTGTCCTGAAAAGTTCTAAATTATTAAGACATTTCAAATTCCTTATTCTGTAGTTCTTTGAAGTGGTTGAAGAATGCTTATCTATCTGAAATATATCTCTAGATCTAGAAAACCTAATTAGCATGTCTATAAACTTGATTATTGTAGATGACTCTCTATTAACCTATATTTCTTAACTATATATTGCATTTTTAAATGAGCCGCACAAACACAATACCTTATAATCAAAAGCATAAATATAATATAACAAAACTGACCTAAATTTTTATCAATAGGCCATGATCCATACCAATTAAAATCTCTATATCATATCTGTAGCATATCCCCCTTTAAATGTAAACACACATTTATAAAAAATATTTGGAAATATTGGTGCAATTCTCTCCAAACTTCTTCATGCCTTTTTGTTGGGCAAAATAATTTTTTGTGGGTGTTCACAGCAATGTTTCAGGGGGTTTTAGTCCATTAAACCACATTAGTCTGGAAGAAATACTTGTCTTCTGTGGAAACAAAAGCAGACCCTCTTTTCCAAAGCAACAAATCCTTAGACCCAAATTTGGAGGTCAAGATAACTTTAAAATGTACATGTTGGTTTGCTTAGCAGTCTGTACAGTAAAATGTCTCTTTGTACTTAGCTCCTTCACAGTCATAAAATTCAAAGAAAACACAATAATATACATAATCCAGAGTCTCTGTGAATATGCCATCTTTACATAATTTATTTTTTCTCTTTTACTTCTTAATATTTATTTTATTCTCTTTATTCCTTTAACCTATGACTGCCTGTACTCTATTTCTTTAAAGACTTTGTTTTATTTTTTTATAAACTATTTACTTCCTTTTACAACTCTCTATACTCTTTTCTTCTCTCTCCTAAGCCTATATACCTTTTTAAAAACACATTGTGTTGCATTTAGAGGTCTTTTTTTTTGTCTGAATCTGTCCTATTGTATATCTTAAATCCTTGTCTTTTCAGGAGAACTTCTTAAAATGTTAAGCGGCAACTAAGGCTGTTTTGTCTTTTGGCTCCACACTGTCTAACATACGGGGATGGGGGTCTGTTTAGTGTAAGCCATGCTCACAGTCCCAGTTCCAGGCATGCAGTGGATCTATGTCATGCCAGTAGGCAGATTGTACCACACTGCTCACAAACCCGATTCAAGTTCTCGGCCTCCTGAAAGAGTCAGAGTTTGTGCTGGCAGCATGGCCCAGGAAGTTGCTGTTTTGAACCATCACATTTTATTTATTTATTTTCTGCTACCAATGAATCAGGAATACCTCTCTTAAAGGAGCTGTGATAGGGTGCCAACAAAATGCTGGCTAGGAAGAAGCCATGCTTAACTCTGTTGTTTTGTTTCTGAAATTATTTTTTATACTTTCTCAGGTTTTATGTGGATATAATTGACCACTTTGATGCAAAACTGCTTTAGCCTATAGCAAGGCAGAACTTAGCTAGGTGGGGAAGACTAAACTGAATTGTGGGAGAAACAAGGGAAAGTCAGGGAGAAGTCATGTAGCCCCACCTGAGATAGACCCTGGAACTTTACCCAGTAAGTTACAGCATCATGGTGATACAATAACAGAAATGGGTTAATTTACTATGTAAGAGCTTGCTAGGAATATGCTACAGTCATTGGTCAAGCAGTGTTTTAATAATATAGTGTGATAATTTGGAGAGTCTGGGTGACTGGGAAACAAACAAGTGACCTTCCTACAACAGTTAACCATAGAGGCCAGGCAATGTGGCACACACCTTTAATCCCATCACTTGGGAGGAGGAACAGGAAGAACAGGAGTTCAAGGCCACACTGGGCTACTTGAGATTGAATCAGTCTAAAAGAGAAACAGAGCCAGGTGGTGGTGGTCCAAACCTTTAATCCCAGGACTAGGAAGATGGAGACAGGAATATAATGCAGGTGGAAAGAAGATCTCAGCTTCCCATTCAATCTGATGACTTGTAGAGACAGGATCTGCCCTATTCAGTCTGAGATTTCATAGAGGTAAGAAGTCTCTGATAACTGGCTGCTCTGCTTCTCTGCTCTTTCAGCTTTCACCCTGGAGATATGACTCTGGGTTTCATTGATTAAGACTAATAAGGGTTCATACTTCATACTGTTGAAGGGAAATTTGTGGAACAATTGTCCACTCTTTATGAGGTACTGAGTTCAGTTCCCAACAGTGGGAAAAATGTTCTCTTTTACTAGTAAAGCTTTTACTTTAATGAAATAACATTTTCTTTTTTTATTGTGTAGTAAATACATTTTCTAACACTGATACTATAACTGGTTTTACTCCCTCGTGAGTGATTTTAAGAAAATAATAGTCCTTATGTAAACTATTGATTTTGTAAAGTGTTACTGTGATCTGTTGTCATTTCTTTTGAAAGAATTATCAAGGAATAAAAATATTCAACTTTATTGATGAATAACTCTTTCACAGGTAGTCTGGGGCCTTGGCAGCATTGCTGGAGATAGTACCATGTGCAGAGACTATGTCTTAGACTGCAATATCTTTCCCCCTCTTCTGCAGTAAGTTTCTTTTCTCTTTCTGAGTAATGTATACCTAAGAAGTATTACACCTTGGGAAGCCATGCTGTGTTGTCCTTGTGTTCTTTGATTCCATGTAATTTTTTGTTACTTTGTTAGGGTGATGTCTCGTATTGAAATTATGAAATACTGCATTAGAATTAATGTTTATCTTCAAAGAATGGATAATTTAAGAAAAGAATGAATATGTATTTTGGAGAATAAAGACATCTCTTATCAATAGTATTATTTTCTTTATATAGTATTAGGGTCTTTTATAATTTACTGTGGGTTCATTATACTTGTAGGTCATTTTCAAAGAAAAACAGCTTGAACATGATTCAGAATGCAATATGGGCTTTATCTAATCTCTGTAGAGGGAAGAGTCTACCTCCAAAATTTGATTGTTGGAAATCATTAGGAAACTCTTAAAATAATATAGTAACCAATATTAATGTTTATAGAAAGACAATTTTTGCTTAAAATTTTTAGAGTGTTAGAAAATGTGTTTGAGGACTAAAGAGATGACTTAGTGTTTAAGAGCACTGGCTGCTCTTCCAGAGGTCCTGAGTTCAATTCCCAGCAACCACATGGTAGTTTACAACCATCTGTAATGAGATGTGGTGCCCTCTTCTGGTTGCAGGCATACATGCAGGCAGAACACTGTATACATAATAAATAAATAAATAAAATCTTTTTTAAAAAAAATTGTGTTTGTCTCTAGAGACAATGCTTTTGGTAGTTTTTGTTTAATTTAGGATAATTTCTAATTGCCGATATAAAGCTCTATATCACTCTTAGAAGCATAGTAGTTTTTGTTGATAACAGAGTTCTATAACAGAATTTCTCTGCTGTAGTATCTTAGAAAGTTCCATTACTTCCTTTACTTTCTGTAAGTGTGTACTGTAATAAAGAATTCTAATTTAAGGATTAATGCATACCATTTTTCTTCCTGGAATCATTTTCACTGGTTTCTGACTACCTCAGCTCAGAAAACTGAATAAGTCCTGGCCACATTGCCAGAGATCAAAATGTCCTTCAAATGCTTGAAGTGTAAACCACTCTGCAGCTCACCGAGTGTCTGCCTTATAGGCTTCTTTAGAGTCTTAGAGTTTTAATCTTATTTCAGTTTGTTTCTGTTTAGTTTCTAACCATCTTTTCTAGGTTTTTTTTTTTGGTTTCATATGAATCCTTGTGTGTGTGAGTTTTTCTGAAGCTGTGAAACATAAAATGAAAAATTTGTTAGATATTACATTAATTCTATAAGTTAATTTTAGTAGTATAGCCATTTTCACCACATTCTGTCAATCTAGTAGCATGGAATATGTTTCTGTTTTCTGGTATCTTCTGAAATTTCCTTTTTTATTATCTTTAAGTTTTCCTTGTAGAGGTCTTTAACTTCTTTGCCTAAATTCATTCCTAGATTCTTAAATTTGGTAGGTTATTTTGAATGGAATAGTTTTCATGAATCCTCTAAGAATAGAACATTGGTATAAATGAATGCCTGTTAGAGTTACAAACTAGAGGTTTTCATACTTGTCTCTTTTTTCATTTTTGAGAACATTCTCTCTGTTTGTCTCCATTTAATATAATGTTGGCTATAGATTTATTGTATAAATCCTTTATTCTGAGGTATGTGCCATCTACTTCTGAAGTCTTAAGAACTTTTATCATAAAAGGGTGGTGAACTTTGTAAAATTCTCTTCAAAGTTGGTTAAAATATTTGTGGTTTCTGTCCTTGAATTTACTTGTATGGTATACTAATTTATTGATTTATATATGTTAATCAACCTTGTGTTTCTGGGATAAAGCCCATTTGGTTGTAATGTACAATATTATTAATGCACTCATGAATTTGGTTTGCAAATATTTTGTTAAGAATTTTTGCATTTATGTTCATCAGGCTATTTGGTCTATAGGGTTTTGTTTTGCCTCCCAAATTCTTAAGTATGGATGTGTACTATCACACATCACAGTGTGTGAATGTACACAGTGAAACCAGATTCATAGTCTTTAATGTATATCAGATTAGTACTTAATATTATTTTAATGGACTGGTACTTTGGCTCAAATGGTAAAGGCACTTGCCACTGAGTTTGAGTCCTAGGACACACAATGAAAGGAGAGAACCTACTCCTGCAAATTCTTCTCTTACCTCCATGTGTACTGTGGTACACTCAAGTCCAAACTCATACATGCTTCCCATGAATAAATACAATTTAAAAGCACTATGTATGTAAAGTTAATTTTTAAAATTCTGGAGATTTTTCCTCCTACATTGTAGTAAAATAAGCTCGTTTTGGTTTTTTTGTTTGTTTGTATTTTTTGTTTTTTGAGACAGGGTTTCTCTGTGTTTGTTTTTCAAGGCAAAGTTTGTCTAATTAAATATTTACTTAATGCCCTTTGGTAGGTGGACATAGGATTTCAAGCTCATCTTCCAATATGCATTGAGGGCAACCTGTGCTACATAAGACCTTGCCTCAGAAAACAAATTATGGAACTATGCTATAAGTACAACTGAAAAACCTGTTTCTTCTTTTAGGCAATTTTGAATTGCTCAGCACTTCAGAGTTTACTTCACTTACTGAGGAGCCCCAGGGAATCCATCATAAGGAAACCTTTTGGACCATATCTAATATTGTAGTTGGAAATAGGGCACAAATCCAGGTAATGCCAGAGTGCCTGCCTTTTTTATCCCTGTGTGAGAGATACATTTTCATAAAATTTTTTATTTTTGTTTATGTGTATATGCTTGTATAACTGTATTGCATCATGTACATGCTGTGATTGGAGACCAGAAGAGGGTATTGGATCTCCTGGAACTAGAGTTTCAGGGAGTTGTGAGCCATCTGTGGGTGTTGGAAAGTGAACCTGGATCCTCTGAAAGAGCAGTAAACAGATGAGCTGTCTCTTTTATTGATAGGTGAGGTTGTATTTGTCAGTCTTTAAAATAGTCTCCTCATTTCTCCTAAAACTGTCAACTTCCTGTGTCACTATTTCATTCTAAACTTACTTTTCTTCTAATGTTAGTTTTTTGATACTGAGTTCATGCATTTTCTCTCTACCTTTAAAGTTTGATGATTTTACCCAAGATCCAAGAAAAGGTCTGTGTTTTCAAAATGTTTTGATGGACCATATGCTAAATAGATTTTCTTCACTTCTTATTAAACTATATATTCCAGTTCACCCATGTGTTAGAGTTTGTAAATTTTCCATGGAGTATTAAAGATCTAAATGTTGTGACTTTCATTTTGAGTTTGCCATCACATTTTACATTTCCAGTGGCTTCTAGAAATTATAACTGTTTTGCCAGTACTGTGGCAAGCACTTTTATCCTCTAAACCATCTCTTCTGCCCTGATGAGACTTAAGACCACAAACTCCATAAAAATAGTATTAGCTATGGTACAGAACCCATGATAGAAGAAGAAAACCAGTGATGTGCTTATTCATTCTCACATGCACAATAATAATGAATAAAGTAAAAATTTAAAAGTGGTTGTAGGAAAAACAAACATCATTTGTCAAGTTAGTTCAAAAGTTATTCTTTTTAATCCCAGCACTTGGAAATAGAGACAGATGGCACTCTGAGTTGAGGACTATCCTGGTCTACATAGCAAATTCCAGGCTGTAGGCAGAAACTGCTTGTTTGTTCTTGGCCACCCAGATCTGAAATAGTCACACAGAAACTATTAATTAAATCACTGCTTGACCTGTTAGGTTGTGTATATTTCTAGCTAGCTCTCACCTCTTAAGTTAACCCATTTCTCTTAATTTGTGCATCACCACTAGGTCGTGGCCTACCATGGCCTATGTTCAAGGTTCCAGTGTCTGTCACCTCTGTGGCTACACAGTGTCTCTCTGAATCTGCCTCCTTTCTCCCAGAATTCAGTTTAGCTTTTCTGCCGAACTCTATTCTGCCCTATCACAGCCAAAGGAGCTTCTTTATTCATTAACCAATAAAAGCAACACATATACAGAAGAGAATCCCACGTCGTCTTCCCTTTTCTGTCTAAATAAAAAGGAAGGTTTTAACTTTAACATAGTAAAATTACATGTAACAAAACAGATATCAACCAAGAATTACAGTTACAGTATTTATATCGACTTTATCTTTTATTACCTAAGTAAACAGGAAGTGCATTGTAAGCAACTTCCAAAACTCTAGAATTGACAGACACCTCATTGTCTAGACAGTCACCCAAGGTTCTTCTGTAATATTCTTCTAGGCATCCATCTTCAACAACAGGCACCTAGTATCTGGTAGACTTTGTCATGAAGTAAGACATGCTTCAAATTTCAAAGACAGCTCTGCCTATATAGGCAGTTTGTCAGACACTTTCTTCTTTGTCCTGCAGAATGTCTGGCAGACTCTTTCTTGAAGCAGCAACCCTGAAGGATTATCTCACCTTTAGGCAAGTTCAGCAGTCATTTTTCTGTGGGTCCTGCATGTCCAGTTTATACAGCATATTATCAAGCAGTCCAAGCAAGAGCCTTTTCTTACCCAAATGCTAACAAACTTCATAAGGAGCCTCTTAGATGCCCATCTTTCCCTTGAACTAGATTGATGCTGCCTGGAGCAAATGTGTCTCATTGTCATGAAAAGTTCTAAGTTCTTAAAATATTTTAAATGCCATATACTGTTAGTCTTTGAAAGATTTGAAGAACATCTATCCATCTGAAATTAATCTCTATACATCTAGAAACCTAACATGACTAATAATTATTGATTATCCATTAACCTGTATTTCTTAATTATATATTACATTCTTAAATGAGCTACACAAACACAATTCTTTAATCAGGAGCAGAAATAAACATATAACAAAATTGACCTTAAATTTGTATCAATAAACTGAAATCAATACCAGTGCAAAATATTCATCTCTATCTCACTTCTTCCTTTAAATGTAAACAAACATTTATTAAACAATCATTTAGGGAATTTGGGTGTTGCTATCTCCAAATAGTTTCTGATTTTGTTGTCCTAAGTAATTTTAGTGATTAACAGAGACCTTTCAGGGGTTCTTGTTCCATTGAACCACATTAGTCTGGAAGAAATCCACAGGTTCTTGTGCTCTGTGGAGACAAATGCAGAACCTGTTTTCTAAACAACAAATCTTTAAACCCAAATTTTGAAGTGAAGGTACTTTTAAGTATATATGTTTGTTTAGCTTAGCAGCCCGTACAATAAAATGTCTCTTTGTACTTAGCTCACTCAGTCAAAAGATAAATATTAATATAAATAATATACATTATTCAGACTCTGTGGATATTCCATTTTTATGTGGCTTCTTTTTCTTTTATCCTTTAATCTATGACTGTGTGTACTCTTAAAGACTTTGTTTTATTTTTTTAAAAAACCATTACTTTTTTTGGAATTTCCATCACCATGCTAATCCGAGCTATTTAGTGAGACCTTGTTTCAGAAATCAAACCAGAACAAAACAAGTTATAGTGACCATTAGTGATATTTCTACAAATAGTATAACTTTCTTGTTCTTTTAACTTGTTCTTCAATTTCAGACTGTGATAGATGCTAACATGTTCCCATTTCTCATTAGTATATTGCAAACTACTGAATTCTGAACAAGAAAAGAAGCTGCTACCTAGGTAGTGTTTTTCAAATTATAGGAAATTAAGTTATTTTCATCCCATCCCAAATATATAACCTAAAAGAAAAGATTGGTTTCTTGATCACTAAGACATGAACTTCTTGACTATGAACAATTAAGTCTGGCCCTTTGGGAAATTGTTTTCAGTGTTATAATTAGACTCAGAAGTACATTTAGTCTTTTTAAGTGTTGTTTTAAAAGCTGTTCTAATTCATATGTGTATGAGTGTGGCACGTGTGTATACATAAAAGCCAGTACCTGGAAGGCCAGACAAATCATATTTGAGAACTGTAGTTAGAGGTGTTGTGAGCAACCTGACAGAGTGATGGGTAGTAAACTCAGGTTCTCTGTAAGGGTAGCAAGTGCTCTTAGCCATCTCTGCAACCTCTTTCTTGAATTTTTAACACTCATCTTTCCTCTCTCCCTTTCAGTTTTTGTAAAAGATTGATATGTGTGCATATTTGTATCTGTCTTTTTCCTGCTGTCTCTGTGTGTGTGCCTCATGTTCTTAGGTGTTCATGGAGGCCGGAAGACACCTTCATATTCCATAGAGCTGAAGTCACAGGCAGTTAAGCTTCCAAATGTGGGTGTTAGGAACAGATCTTGGATTCTCTGGAAAAGCAACATCATTCTTAACTGTTGGGCCATCTCTGCAGCCATTCATGTTTAGGTTTTTGTTTTGTTTTGTGTCTTTATTTTTTATTAAATGGAGGGGTTTTTTTGTTCTTTTGAGACAGGGGTTCTCTTTAGTTTTGGAGCTTGTGCTGGAACTAGTTCTTGTAGCCCAGGCTGGCCTCAAACTCACAGAGATCTGCCTGCCTCTGCTTCCCACGTGCTGGGATTAAAGGCATGCGCCACCACCACCCAGCTCAAGATGGAGTTTTTCTTTGTAGCCCTGACTGTCTTGGAAACAAGTTCCACAATGACATTATGCACATATACAAGTTTCAGCTACATCAGTTAGCTCTGTTTTTTTCCCATATACAACTTGAGAAAATAAAATGATAAGGGATTGTATGATTAACTGGCATGAATATGATATACTAATCTATATTCCATGACTATTATACTTAATCTGGATTACATGTTAAATCTTGATGGAATTAAAACAAATACAGCTATAGAGATCTTCCATTTGTTTCATTCTTAGTGCACATAATTTGAATTTGAGAAGTGTGACTATATACAGGAGTAATGTTAACATTAACTCACCAAAACTATATGTACTGTTAGGGGTGAGGGAGATAGATGGCTTAGTGGTTAAAACCCTGATTCTGTACCAAGTAAGTGCTGCATAAGTCTGGCAGTCCAGCTGTACTTCCAGCCTCAGAAGACAGAGTTCATACCCTTGGCATGCTTGCTAGTGAGAATTGTCATAGCAGTAGGCTCTGTCTGTTGGGGTAAGGCACCTGCTTTGATAAATAATGTGGAAGAATCATCAGGGTTATTCCTGACATCAACCTTGTGCCCCTGCCTTCACTTGGACACATGTATGTCCACATGCTTAAAGTGTACCCATACACATGTAAAACATGCATCTTCGAATACTGCCCATGTGAAAATGAAGAAAGAGCTGAACAGCGGTGGTTCATGCTTTTATGGCCCTTGAGTTTGAGGCCACCTATTTTAAGGGTTAAGGGATAGCTAGGGCTACCCAGAGAAATCCTGGGTAAAAAGTAATCTGAAAGAAAGAAAGAAAGAAAAAAACACAAAATATTACTATTTTGATGTCACTCATACAGATGGAAAGAATTCCTTTTTTTAATCAGTACAAAAATTATGAAGCTGGTGGGGGAGAGGAATCTTATTAGGTAACTCAATTTGTGATTTTGGTGGTAGTTTGGTTTTTGGTTTGGGTTTTGTTTTTGTTTTGTTTTGGTACTTGATGATGAAATAAAATTGTTCTGATTTTGAGGCAGGATCTCACTATGTAGCCATGGCTGGCCTTAACTCCATGTGTAAACCAGTGTGGCCTCCAACTCACCTTCCTTAATTCTGAGATTAAAATCACGTGAGACGACTCCTATTGTGTTAGTTTCTCTGAAGCTGGTTGAAATAATGTCTCCATTGCCTTGGTCTGTAGGCAAGCCTCTGGGACATTTTCTTGATTAATTTAAGATTTATGGGGGAGGGTTCAGTCTACTGTGGTCCTGAAAGGTAGTGTAAGAGCTAGGTGTAAGTGGTCTGTTGCCCCACTTGAGGTCTTCTGTAAACAAAGGCAGTGTTTTCTTGTCCTAATCACACATAAATTTTTATTAATTGCAAACTGTTTGGCATATAGTTCATACCTATTACTAACTAGTTCTTACATTTAATTTAACTCATTTTAATTAAATATGAGTATGTACTAATTAATACATATTAATCTATGTATTGTCATGTGACTATGACTTTTAGCGGTCTGCTGGCATGTTATTTCTTAGGCAGCAGCTTGTGTCTCTCTCTACTCCTTCCTCCCCATCTGAGTCTTCAGTTTGATTGTTTCTCCTAACCCTGTCCTGCCTGGCTATGTATTGGTCAAGCAGATTTTAATGTTAACCAGTGGGAATAATACATATTTAAAGTGTGCAGAAGCATCCTATAGTAGCCTCCCTCAGTAATGGACTATAATCAGGATGTGTAAACCAAATAAATTCTTTCCTCCCTAAAGTGCTATAGTTGACAGTTTCTTTTTTTATTTTTATAAACTTGAAGATGACTCACAGTTTGATAAAAAATTTTACAGAATTATTTTGTATGATTAAATTGTGCTTTTTGAAGCTTCAGGTACCTAGTAGAACTTGGTTGTATCAAGCCACTCTGTGATCTCCTCACTGTTATGGTCTCAAAGATTGTACAGGTTGCCCTCAATGGCTTGGAAACATCCTGAGGCTTGGAGAACAAGAAGCTGAAAGGAATGGCTCAGGTATTAACCCTTGCTGTGCTTTGATTGAAGAAGCACATGGTAAGATGCTTTGACCAGAGCAACTTCTGGCCGAGAGTTAGAAAATAGACATAGTCATAAAAAGGCATGAATATAGTAGGTTCTGGGTAATAAAGGAACAGAAATTGTTCCTAAGATGTTAATTTAAAATATTAGCATTCAGATGTAATTGTAATAATCACTTCTGTACAACTGTACAATACAAGATAATGTAAGAATGTTTACATCAAAGTAGACTTGAAAATATAGTTACTGGAATTTTCAAGAATGATTCTTTATTCTTCATTTTAGATCTGGATAAAATAGCGTTCTTTTTTAAATATTTATTTATTATGTATACAGCATTCTGTCTGCATGGATGTCTGCAGGTCAGAAGAGGGCACCAGATCTCATTACAGATGGTTGTGAGCCACTATGTGGTTGTTAGGAATTGAACTCAGGACCTTTGGAAGAGCAGGCAGTGCTCTTAACCTCTGAGCCATCTCTCAAGCCCCTAAAATAGAGTTCTTGCAGAGTCATGAAAACCAGAGGATCTATCAAATGACTTCTCATCTTATTGAGCATTATATTGGGACTGAAGATGAGGACAGCAGCATTACCCCCAGATTGACCTTAGCCAGCAGCAGTTGACATCTTCCTGCAGTGTGAGACTCCTATGGAAGGTTTCCAGCTTTGAAGCAATCCTCTGCTTTCTTGTTCCTGTATCAGACTAGGCTACCCAGTCAAGTCCTCTTATGGAGCCCACAGTCCTCATGGAGCTAATTTCTCAAATGTTTTCCATAATCCTGTTTGTGCTCATTTGCTTGTCTTGTGCACCTGCTCTCTTACACACATCTGGAAAAACTCTGGCTCTCTGTGATAGAATATTCTTTTATTACAAGGATAACCAGAACAGCCTACTCTCTTATGGAAAAATCCATAAGCTTTGAAGATCAACACTTATATTAGAGTCATGGGAATATATACGCATATATTTGTGGCTCCCTCTTTTGTGGGGTAAAAGAGGCCTCTTCCTTCATTCTGTAAAGTGAGGAAGATGACATTAAAAGATAAAACTAGAACCTTTACCTTGAATTTTACACAACTGCTTGGACAAGGGAGATACTTAGACTTGTGTATATACCAGAGTACTCTTCTTGAGCTCTTCCACAGTGAACTAAACCTCAGAGTACCCGGTGACTTTTTCTAGCCAAACTTGCATTAATCCTTATTGAGATGGGATGGTTTTCTTTCCTCTAATTGAGTCATTCTTCAAATATTAATGTTAAACCATCCCTCCCTTACCTTCAGCCTTGAGTGAATGTGCTTCTAGTTGTCAGGAATGCTGAAGAATTAACACTTTGAATTCTAAATGTTATACTGACTTGGCAGATTCCCTTAAAGCAGAAAGGAGAGGAACACAGATTAACGTATATGGCTTCTCATTGGTTTTATGTCTCTTAGGATTTGGAAGTAGCTGAGTTTTAACACTAGTATGAAGATAAAAGTCCTTAGTAAAACCATGTTCTAAAATTCAGTTAAAGAGCCAGAATAACACAGAATCCATTACTTATCTAAACCAGTGTGACTAGAGGTTGTGTTTCTGCATTAAAAAATGATATTCAGGCTTTGATCAAAGTCCTAGTAATTGGAGTTCACCCAGGTGCTTTTTCTCTATGTGACTGACAGATAACCCAGATTCAAATGTTACTTAGGAACTTTGTTTCTTAGTCAAATATAGCTTGATTCTAATGTATTCATGCTGCATACATGATTCTGCAGTGCAGCAACCTTATCTTTCAAAGCATAGCAGTCTCCTCAGTTTGACCTCTAGACTAAAATGGCAGTGATCCTTTTCTAATCACCTCAGTCTTCCCTGGTTTTATTTCATTTCCTACTAAAAGTACCCTACCTCCCCAAGTAAAAACAGTGCTTCCTCTTGCTAATTTAATAATGACTGTAATTTACCTGCAAATGGTACTTTCAGTGCTATGTTCACTGATCCACATTTGTGCTTGGACTAGAAGGGGACAAAAATAACAAAGAAAGCTTAATTACCAAGAGAACTGCAAATGAGTTCAATGCGATTTCTTGGTGCTAGTTGGCCATTGGCTCAATGTTGGAACACACTATCAGAGAAGGGCTTTCCTTGAAGGAAAAGTTGCTCACATCTGTTTCAGGGCACACCATTTTAAATCTCTTTAGACTATTCTTCTAGAATTCATTGTAACCCCAAAGTGTAAAAGCTATCTGGGAGTTGCCCCTGACAAGCTGTTGCACATCTCTGGTGAATCCTGATGAATGTAATGAATATTTAGGATTTTCATACCTCATCATAATGTCATTTAAGCAGCAAATTTATATGACCCTGTTTACTTTGAAAAATTTATTTTATTGAAACTAGAAAGTTCCAGAGTCAAAGGACATTTATCGGCTAAGAGTGTGATGCATTCTTTCCCTAGTCTTTACATGTGTCTGCTCTGGGATGGATATCATCTGATGTCTGTTACTGATGGAGCAGGCACTACAAAAGTAGTCAACTCCCATCTGTCCTGTTGTTTTCTACTGCTGCTTTGTGCTGAGAGAACATGTTAGTTTACTGAACTTACCCTGTACAAGATTGATTCTTTGTAATTTTAGGAATAAATTAGGTTGTTAATTTAAAGATGAACTTTCAATGTTGCCTTTACATCACATTAAAATATTACCTCTTTCAGAAGGGTAATAGGAGCACTGATTCATAGTAAAAATCTTGTTTTTAGCTTTGACTCTTTTGTGGTTATTTTATTGTAAATTACTGGTAGCATTATTTCTGTAGAATGTTTTAAATTATGAACCTTCTATTGGAAAGTTAAAACCTTTGTATCTGATAAACAAGTTTGAATAAAAAGAGATGCAAAGCACACAGAATTGTCACCCCACCTAACTGAGAGCATACAGCTGGAACTTTTGTAGCAATTTTAGAGTTACCCAGTGATGTCAGGTCCAGTAGCCAGTGCAATCTGTTTTATCTAAAACAGAACATTTATCTTCAGCTTGACCTAGGAAGTTCATGAACATTGTTATTATAGTAAAATTATTAAATGTAAAGATTAGAGTTGGCTAAAGTTAACCCTACAAATTCAGATGTTTTGTAAATGAGTCCTAAGAAGCAGACTTCTTTTGTTTTCTAATACAAGTGGAAATTTAAGGGGTACTTATAAATCCTATTCATAGTCCTTCATCTGGCATAGCCTGTTGATTTAGTTTAATCTTTTGTTATTTTTATCAGAAGGTGTCACTACAGAAGCATGTTAGTATCTACAGAACAACAAGGTCTATGGTTTTGACAGTGATAGGCAAAGCGGCTTTGTTCTCTTTACTTTCCCTGTCTTCCTTCAGACTTCTCAAGTATGTAATTTATACTAAGAACTTTGGTTTCAAACAATTGCATTCAGAGAATTTGAAATGTAAAGGTATTGGGCACCTGAAGGTGAAATATGACTGGATGGAATAATAACCCAGAAAGTTCATATACTGAATATAAAGAAAAGGATTTTGGAGACACAGTTCCCTGTGAAACACTTCATCCTTGTCACCAGTCAAAGTCACTTTGGCATTTTCTAATGCCCTCATCAGTCGTCCCTGCTGGAAAATGTTCTGCTAGTGTAGTTCTTCCATGTACCACACAAAGATTGTGGACTCCAGGTGTTTTTCAGCATTACTGTCCCGTAATAAATCTGAATATTCCAGTTGCTGCTGATTATGCCTAAGAAAACATATGTAAGTATAACTTGTCAACCAAACTCTCTGTTGTACATGACTACTTTTGTTGTTGTACATGGCAACTTTCATTGATTTCTGTAGTGTGAAATAAACATTTCAGCTGTCTGACCCCAGTTGTGGGGCTGCATTTTAAAACAGGTTTTCCTTGGGTTTCTTTGGGATTTATTTTATCTCTGATTAATTTTGTGAAAATTGTCACACTAATAAGCAAGCCATTTTATCTATATTTAGGGGCTGGAAATTCTGTTCAGTAATGTACAGTAAGAAAAAGGGATTGCCTTTTGATAGGGTATTGTATCCTTTCAAGATACGCACCTGTGTGCTGTCTACTACATTTCAAAATTTGCTCATTTGCAGTTTCGTTTGACATCTCCAATTAGTAGGACTGTTTCCTTCTGTTTGAAGTAAACAAATTAAGTATCTATCTGCATACTTGGGAAATATTTTTGACTTACCTTTTCCTATCATTCAATGTTATTTAAAAGTAATTTGGGATTAGGTGTGAATAAGTGAACTATATTGGCTATGATGTAAATTGGTGTAGAAGGTCCTTCTGTATTTGTGTTGTTTTCATTGGTTGAATAAAGAAACTGCCTTGGCATTTTGATAGGGCAGCACTTAGGTAGGCAGAGTAGACAAAACTGAATGCTGGGGGAAAAGGCAGAAAGAAAGCTACCATGAAACTGCCAGGTCAGACACGCTGAATCTTTCCCGGTAAGCCACAACCTCATGGTGACATACAGATTATTTGAAATGGGTTTAATCAAGATGTGAGATTTAGCCAATAGGAGGCTTGAGCTAATGGCCAAGTAGTGTTTTAATTAATACAGTTTCTATGTGATTATTTAGGGTGTAAGCAAGGTGGGTGTCCAGGAGGGAACAAAGGGCCAACTCCCTCCATCAACAGTAAACGATACTCTATAATATTCTTTATTGTTAGGAAAGTTATAAGAATGAGTACTAAGACATTAGGATAATGTTTAGTAAAGAAGATATTTAACTTTTTAATTATTTATTTATTTTGGTTTTTGGTTTTTGTTTTTTCTTCAAGACAGGGTTTCTTTGTGCAACAGTCCTACCTGTCCTGGAACTCACTTTGTAGACCAGGCTGGCCTTGAACTCAGAGATCCATCTGCTTCTGTCTGTCAAGTGCTGTGCTACCACTGCCCAGCTGATATTTAACACTTTTAAAATATCAAATTGCTAGAGCTGAACTGGAGAGATGGTTCTTCTGCAAAGGGATCTCCTGTTATAACTGGGCAGTGGTGGTCCACACCTTTAATCCCACCACTTAGGGAGGTAGAGGCAGGTGAATCTCTGTGAGTTTGAGGCCAGCCTGGTCTATGGAGTGAGTTCTAGGACTGGCTCCATAGCTACAGAGAAACCCTGTCTCGAAAAGTAAATAACAACAACAACAACAACAAAAACAGAAACAAAAGAGAGAGAGAGATCATTTTACAGTTACATGAAGTATTGCTCTCAAAGAGGGCAGGAGTCTGCATCCAGTACCTATATCAAGTGGCTCATGGTTGCTTGTAACTCAAGTTCCAGGGGATCCAGAACCCTTTTCTGGCCTCTTTAGGTACCAGAGGCACACATGGTGTACATGAATACGTGTGAGCAAGCACTCAACACAGATGAAAACAAACCCTGCCTGATCAGTGAGGGCATACATCTTTAATCCCTGGATTTGAGAGGCAGGTGGGTCTCTGAGTTCAAGGCCAGTCTGGTCTACAGAGCAAGTTCCAGGACTGCCAAGGCTATGCAGAGACACCTTGTGTTGGAAAACAAGAAACAAAACAAAGCCAAAAATAACCTTAAAAACATTTAAAGTATCAAATTACTGAAGGACATGAGATTATCTGAAGGCTTGAGATAAGAATTAAGGACTATTAGTAGTATAGAATGTTTTCAACTAAGAGTAATCAGAAATGTCTATTTTCCTTTAGGTAAATAGAAGCAAGTCATGTTTGTTTAGTGTCTGTTGTATGTCAGGTATAAGATGGATAATAATGTATGGCAAGATCAAGATTTAATGGATTACTTAGCTCCACTGTCATAATTCTTAGATAGTGGCTGTGCAGAGGAGAATTTTCCTGTTCTATTCTTCATGGCCATGCAGCATTTCTGTGCCCAGGAAGTCCTACTAGGTTCAAGTGGCTGCCACTGGGCAAGCCTTTTGTAGTGGAGCATTCTTCCCATCGTGTCCTCATCAGCAATACTTTTAAATGGCTTCATCTCATATATCACAATTGCTATTAATTTGCATCTTCAGATAGATGAATTGACCCCCTCATCCCCAAGCATCTTTCACCTGTAGTACTGAAATTATATATTGTCAGACAAGTATAACAAAGGTTTAAATGAAATTCAAATGGTTGACTGTGTAGCGATATAATGACTAAACTCAGTGAAAATATAGAGGGTACTGACAGGGAAAAGTTTTGGGACACAAAATAATTGCTCTTATAGTCACTACCATGGGTGTAAAGTTAAACTACTACTTCAAAAAAGTATATTTTCCTGTGAACATCTCCTTTTATTTTACCTGTTGGGTATTTCCTACCTCAAGACATTTTGGGCATTGTGTGCCCTTTCTCAAAAGTGTCCTCATCAAGTCC
This sequence comes from Myodes glareolus, assembly GCF_982192425.1. Classification (NCBI taxonomy): domain Eukaryota; kingdom Metazoa; phylum Chordata; class Mammalia; order Rodentia; family Cricetidae; genus Myodes; species Myodes glareolus. The sequence goes on along the minus strand of NW_028263222.1, from coordinate 1,366,231 downwards.
CCACAGTTGATTTGGAATGACTACTGATTCTTTGTATTTACATGCACTCTGGCAGGCCATGGATGAATGCTTTGCACATAGTAAATTTTCAGTAAGTAATGAATGAGGAATAGACCTCTGTGATAGTAATGGTTGTTTGATTACCAAAGAAAATTCAGAGAAATTCTTTCACATAGTTGGCTGAAATCATAATTGATAACTTTTAAAACAATTGCCTCAACATAAAACATCTTATTTGAGGATACATTAAAGAACCTGAAGTTTGCAAAAAGAAACATCATCAAAGCAGAAGTCTGTGATATCAGACGAGAATAAAAAGCTGTTTGGCATATTTTACAGACTAGCATACACCATTGTGTTTGAAACAGTAGATAACATTAGTCTGTTTGGAAATATTTTAAAGCTTTGTTTGCCTGGAGAATTGACTCTGTGGTTAAGAGCACTGGCTGCTCACAGAAGACCTGGGTTCAATTTCCACTACCCACATGGCTGCTCACAATTACTGAGTATACAGGCTCCTCCGTAATGCCGTGTTTCTGCAGAGAATTAAAATTGTGCAGTACATAATTTTATCTGTATGCCCTTAGCCCAAGGAAGGAAGAAATAAAAATCCAGAAGACCAATGATGGAAACAAAATTGTTCAGGGCTTTGGAATGTCATCCTGGACAGCCAAGTTGTGAGCATGAAATTTTACAAGGGTAACATGATTATGATGTGTTATGGAAAGAATTCACCAATGACTAGTGACTTGCTGAAGATGGTGCTTTTAAATATATGCATCAATTGATACCCTAATTTTGTCATCTTTAGCTTTAAAAAATGTCCAGTTTTAACTGATGCTCATTAGCAAATGTCCTATTTACCTTATTTAATCTGAATAGATTTCCCTGATTTGGCAGAGGTGTAGGAAAATTTGGTTTGTAGTCTAAACAGCTGCTTTAAAGAAGCCAGTTTCAACAGTTAAGATAGAATGGAGGAATCTTTCCAAGGTCATAGAAGTCTGATATATGTTAAAAAAGAAAGAAAGGAAGGAAGGAAGGAAGGAAGAAAGAAAGAAAGAAAGAAAGAAAGAAAGAAAGAAAGAAAGAAAGAAAAAGTTCCAACATTTCTTTTTAGATAGTACTGAGAAACAGAGACATGTGTCCTTACACTGTAAATTGGAGACTTAGGGCAATTTAGAGAAACTGATTTGATTTCTGAAATGTGAAACAGGTCCACTCTGTCTTCTGAGAAGGGAAGCTTATTATAAAAGGATAACCATGGCACTGCCTAGGAACTCAGGGTCCCACTCTGATTGCTGTTGCCTTGGGTTTCCTAGTCCCTGTTGGTGAACCCACTCCTCCCAAAGAGTTATGCAAATTTTAGTTATTTATTAAGACAGCTTGTTAGAACATGAGTAATGATTACAGTTTATGCTTCTTCTTTTCATAAGTCCTTGATGCTATGTATAAACAAGGTCTCCTACACATCAAAAAATGAATTTTACTCTTTTTAAAGGAAAAGCCATCTCTTAGTTCTACCCACATATTAAATCCGGGCATTTTTTTGTCCCTCATGCTTGTGATGTGTGCATTGGACTTAACATCCAGCACCACCATCCCATCTTAGCTCTTAGGTTGTACACATCTTTTCCTTTTGGCATCCTATATATTAGAGAAATATGTATTTTCTTGAAATAAAGTCTAAAATGTGTTATCCGGTGTTTTTTGTTTGTTTTTCAGACAGGGTTTCTCTGTGTAATAGTCCTGACTATTCTGGAACTCATTTTGTAGACCAGGCTGGCCTCAAATTCAGAGATCTGCCTGTTCTGACTCTGGCTGGTCTTAAAAGCATGTGCCACCACCTCCAGGCTACAATGTCATTTTTATGGGTTAATGAATATAGAAAGTTTTGATAATATGGTTTCTAACCACCAACCCTATCAGAAATCATAATAGTTGAGGCTTCAGATGTGGCTAAGTGGTTCTCTGTGGGTCATGACCCCTTTGGAGGATATCAAACAACCCTCTCACAATGGTTGCACATCAGATATTTTCATTGATTTATAACAGCAAAATTACAGTTATGAAGTGGCAATGAAATAACTTTATGATTGGGGGTCACCACAACATAAAATTAAGCTGTTGGGGCATTAGGAAGGTTGAGAAACATTGTATTGCCTGCTCTTAGAGTACCTGGATTGGATCCCCAGCACCTATGTGCAGCATTCTAAGATGATTGAATGGTCTCTTCTGACCCTGAGGGTATTGTTTTAACACAGTGCAGATGTGCAGAAAAAAAAAGCCTTACAAATGAATCACTGTAATCCATGATAGTCAGAGAAAGGAAGTAATTTTGTTGGGTGTGGTGGCTTACCCCTGTTCATCCTAGACTGACTGGATGGGGTTAAAATTGATACCAGTTCAAGGCTTGTCTGGGCTGTGGAATGAGAAACTGCCTCAAAATAGAAAGCAGATGGTTCAGTGGATAAAGAGACCTGCCTTTCACCATACCTGGCAATGATGAGGATAACTCACAAAGTGGCCTCTGTGCCACCCATAGCCCCACACAATGTACACAATAGAGAGGGAATTGAACAGGTAACAGGATTTGTTGCTATTCCACAAGACTGAAGATTCCCATCACTGCCTGCTGGTGGTGGTGCAAGCTTTTTAATCCCAGCATTTGGGAGGTAGAGGCAGGTAGATCCCCAAGTTCAAGGCCAGTCTGGTCTAAAGAGAGAGTTACGGAACAGTCAGGGCTATGCACAGAAACCCTGTCTTGAAAAACTAAAGAGGTGGGAGGTGGAAATTCTCAGCACCCACGTTAACATTATGGAAAAGAAAAGACCAGACTAAGAGGCAGCCAGGAGTGGTAACAACCCTATAATCTCAGTACTCTTGAAGCCGAGGCAGTAAGGTTACCTTACATTCTATCTAGGCAAGTCTGGGATACAATGAAACCCTGCCTCAACACCTCTGTCCCTGTCCCCTCAGGAATGGGAATGATGCTCCATGCCTGCAGCCCCAGCACTTGGGAAGTGAAGCAAGAAGGGTTCCTTTTTTTACAAAGCACCCTTACCACAAAGTACCAGTAAAAACTATGCACTGAAACAAAATGTTTCCATAGTTCTAAAGAGGATAGTGGCAAAGAAATTTGCCTGATTAACAAGACAGAGTTCCAAAAACTTTACTTATCTATTACTTATGGAAACATAAATTATACAGGCTAATAACCAAAGGTTTGCTGATTTCTTCCATCATAACCTTGTTTTTTGTTTGTTTGTTTTTGTTTTTCGGGTTTTTTTCCTGAGACAGGGTTGTGAAGCTCTGGCTGTCTTGGAACTTGCTCAGTAGACCAGACTGACCCGAAATGCACAACATATCCATCCGCTTCGGCCTGCTGAATGCTGGGATTAAAGGCATGCACCAAAACTGACCAGCAGAGATGGAGATGTAGGTCTTAGGGTTTCCTTAACATCTATAAATGTTCAGTCTTCCTGAAGTGTCCGCGGGCCACGCCCCTTTCTGCACCCAAGCTTCTCACAGCCTGGGTTCAGGGGCAGGGTTCAGGAGGACCAGAAGCAAAAGTTTACTTTCTTTGGCACGAGTAAGTCTCATTGATGGTTGTGGGCCTGCACTGTGGTGCATTCCCGCCTCTTCTTGAGCCTTCTCAAATCCTGTTTAGTGTGGCATCCTCAGTTTCTCACCATTCCCTGATGTTTGGGAGCTGAGTAGGTCGTGGAAGAGGATTTTCTGTGCAGCTCCCTTAAACCCTGACTCACGGCCTAGTCCTTTAACAGCAACACCCAACAAGAGTACCAATCTCAGAACCACTGTGATCCAGTTTTCTGATGCTACAGAAGAAGCAAGAGGAGAGTGGTCCAAACCTTGCTGTTGATTCTGTGCGACCCTAAGGACAAGCTCATGTTACAGTCCAAACTGTGCACACAGCAATTTTCTTCTGCAAGGCTCAGGGCTGGACAGTTGCACAAGATGTAGAGCCAAGCTACTGTGACAGAACATCCCCCAGCAGAGGGAGCACAGCAATCAGCCCTCTCCTCTGCCACCCAGCGGGCGGGAGAACTGCAGCAACCCAGCTATGCTGTCAGACTTACTCTTGATGGACACTCATCAGTTCAATTTAGTCCTAATGGAGAATGGCTAGTAAGTTCTGCTGCTGATACACTAATTATAATTTGGGGGCATATGATGGGAAATGTAAGAAAACACTCTGTGGTCACAATCTGGAAATATCAGATGTTGCCTGGTCTTCAGGTTCTAATCGTCTTGTTTCTGCCTCAGACGACAAGACTCTAAAGTTATGGGATGTGAGATCTGGAAAATGGTTGAAAACACTAAAAGGACACAGTGATTTTGTCTTCTGTAATTTCAACCCACCATCCAACCTCGTTGTTTCAGGATCCTTCGATGAGAGGTGAAAACAGGAAAGTACCTAAGACTTTGCTCATTTGGATCCCATATTTGCTGTACATTTTAATTGCAATGGGTCCTTGATAGTGCCAGGGAGCTATGATGGTCTTTTTAAAATCTGGGATGCTACTTCAGGCCATGTTTAAAAACATTCATTGATGATGGTAATCCTCCCATGTCTTTTGTAAAATTTTCTCCAAATGGCAAATATATTCTCACTGTAACTTTGGGCAATACTGTTAAACTGTGGGATTACAGCAGAGGCCTGAAGACATACACTGGTCATAACAATGAGAAATACTGCATATTTGCCAATTTCTCTGTTACTGGTGGAAAGTGGATTGTGTCTGGCTCAGAAGTCAACATGGTTTACATAGAAACCTTCAGACTAAAGAGACTGCGCATAAGTTACAACGTAACACAGATGTTGTGACCTCGCAGCTTGTCACCCTACAGAAAACATCATTGCATCAGCAGCATAGAAAATGGCAAAACCATCAAAGTGTGGATGAGTGACTACTGAAGTCTCTGGCAACCAACCGATGAGTGAAACTAAGTCAGAAACAACTGAAAGGGTGACTGCTATGAAGTTTGTGGTTTTGTAGGTCTTGTCAAATTGTCTTTAATTTTATGAATTTGAGACATTTTAATTTGCAAAATGAGACCACTGTAAAAGCCAGTCTAGGACCTGTGGCTTCTGTGTTTTAATTTTGAGGCCTGTTGTCAATCTCATGTCTTTGTCCCTGGACAGTATCATTCTTTTTCTTTCAGCAGCTTTCTCAGAGGGGAGGGTATTTGGAGTACTCAGAAGGTTGACAGAATGGGATGGCTGAGGGGAAGGGGACTGAACAGTTTCTGTTTGGGAGGCCACTAAGGACAATGGCATGTGTTGAGGGAGGAAACGAGAGGACTGAAGAACTACATGTCACCTGCATATTTTTGGTATTATTCTACATGATGGGCATTAATCTGTCAAGCTGGGTACAGTGAGTCATTGTCAGGTGCACTCTACATGTCTTAACACTTCTGCCTGTGTTCTGGTCAGAGAACAACCCTCAGGAGTTAGGCCTCTCCTTCTGCTGTGTGCTCCACATAGCGAATTAAGGTCAGGCTTTCTCAACAGGGCCAGAATATTAAATAGTTTTTGAGAAAGGGTCTTTCTCTGTACTCCTATAGGCTTGGCTGACTGGTAAACCAGCCTGGTCTCAAGCTCTCTACCGTCTTAGAACCTTAAATGTTTGACTGAAAAATCTTCTTAAATATTTTGTTAGGTTGTGCCATTTTGTGACTCTTCAGGCAAATTCTATGCCAGGCTGTGACTACTTTTTAGCACTGGGCCTCCTAACTCCTGCCCAACATTATTCAATTCAGAAATCACCTTATCAATACTATGGTTGCTTGCCTGCCCTCAGTGGACACCTGAGGTATGCTTCCCAACTTTTGTTGTATAAAGAAAGTTCTATATTAGGATTTCCAATATTCAAAACATGGGCTTGGAAAAGGGTCTCAAATTAATCAAGAAAAAAAATCAATTTTCCCCCCAAGATGGGATTTCTCTGAATAACAAAGCCCTGAATGTCCTGAAACTCAGTCTGACCTCGAATTCAGAGATCCGCCTGTTTCTGCCTTCCCAGTGCTGGGATTAAATGTGTGCCACTGCCACCCAGAAAAAATCAATTTCCTAAAAATGCACAAAAACTTCTTTTGATAATAAATTTGCAAGTGACAAAAATAGAGGCATTTATATCTAAAATAAAACAAAGGCAAAAGTACAGTGTACAGACAACATCAAGAACATTAGATCATGGAGCTACTGGCAACATTGCATTGCAAATGTATTAAGTTTCCAGACAGTACTCATGGTACTTTTTATTTTCTTGTAGATTAGGATGGCCTTGAACTCAGAAAGATCCACCTGCCTCTGCCTCCCAAGTGCTGGGATTAAAGGTGTGCACCACCACTGCCTGGCCATCCTTCACTCTTATTTGTAATGGGAGCCACAATTTCATATCCATCTCCCTGTTTTCATGTCTCCTTCACTAACTCATGAGTGTACTTTCTGGCACCTTTCTTCTCTTTTAACAAAAACATTTAGCTTTGAGAATCCCAGGCTTTACCAAAATATTATCAATGATGACTTCTAGAATGATCTATCCTCAAACATCACTTTCCTTGCTTCCCTCAGTGTGAACTATTAAATTTCTATGAAGCTTATATAATCTGGCCCATTTTTATGTCAAGTTTGTGAATCTTGCAGCCACGGAAACTGGGTTTTTCTGACACCCATGTTATTGCACATGTGATGCATCTGATGGGAGGAGGAAAGGATGGGAAAAGAATGTCAATGGTAAGGACAAAGCATCATGGTCACTAACTCATTCTAGCACACACCCTTGGAAGGTGCTGGAGGATGCCCTAGGGGATTATTTGCTTCTGGAGATTTTTAACATCAATAATTTCTCAGAATTCTAGAAATCCACATGTCTATGCACAGGCTTCTGAAGGTTTCAGTCTGAGAATTATGAATGAGAGGTCAAATGGGGAGACAGGAAAAGGGAAGTAGGCCAGGCTAATTTCCAAGAAACTTCACTCAGGTCTGTATCTTTGCCCCTTTGTGTTCCTGTGAGGCTGGATTGAGATGGCTAGAATTCTCATGTGACTCCAAGGCACAGAGAGTCAAGAATTCATGTCTTCTTTACTCTGGAGTTGCTCAGGATAAGGAAATCAGTTGACAAGCATATTCATGGATAAATCATTTTTCTTTTTTGGTTTTGAGAGATAAAGTTTCTCTGTGTAGCATGGCTGTCTTGGAACTAGTCTGGCCTTAAACTCAGAGATCCACCTGCCTGGGTACCCTGAGTGCTGGAATTAAAAGACTGGCTGAAGAGTCTATTTACTATGTAACAACTGCTAAAGGATATCTCTAAGTGAAAACTATGACACAGAATTAGACATGATAGTCAAGGTGTGTTCTTGAATTTGAAAGCACATACATATATACATACACTTTAGATCTTACTTATTTTTATTTTATGGGTATAAAAAATTGCAAGTGTGTACATGTAAACACATGTGTGCCTGGTACCTGTGAAGGCCAGAGAGGGTAGCAGATCTCCGGGAACTGGAGTTACAGCTGGTTGTGAGCTGCTACATGGGTACTGGGAACTGAGCCTGTGTCTTCTGCAGGAGCACCAAATGTTCCCAACCACTGAGCCATTGCCCCAGCCCACAAGTAACCATACCTTAATAACAACGTAGTTTAATAGGTCACATGGTAACATGAAAAATCAGATCTAAAGTTTTATTTTCCTTTTATTTTTTTTTTTAAATCTAAGTTTTTATCTCTCCATTTACTTTGTGAGTATTGGAAAATGCATGGTGCATGTGTCAGCTTCAGTTCGTTATAAAGCATGGCGATGAAAAAGCCTCTCTCTTGGCTCTCACATCCACTGACTTCAAACAGGTGCTACTGCGTAAACAAACATTCAGGACTGAGACGCAATCTCATTCTTACTTCAATTATGTCTAGGTTCAAATTACTTCTGTCACTAGAGAGATGCACAGCTTTGAGCAATCTGCCAAAACTTGATTGGGAGGCAGAGATAGGTGAATCTCTGTGAGTTTGAGGGCAGCCTGGTCTATAGAGCGAGTTCCAGGACAGCCAAAACTGATACATAGAAAAACCCTGTCTCAAAAAAACAAAACAAAACAAACAACCAAACAAATAAAAATTATTGTTTTACTCTCTGTGTGCAAGCACACGTGTACTTTGGAGTACAAGTGGAAGTACCAAGACAGTTCCTAGGAGTTGATATTCTCCTGCCATCTTGTGGGATGCAGGGATTAAACACATGTCATCTGGCCTGTACCCAAGTGCCTTTACCTGCTGAGTCCCCTCATCAGCCCTCTGCTGAAGCTTCCTAAGCTATGGTTTCCTCATCTCAGGATATCATCTACCTAACAAAGCTGTTGTGAGGTACAAATGAGGTCACCATTCAGAAAAGCATTCAGTCAGTAAATTGATACAAAGTGGCTTCTTCTTAGACCTTAACCTTCTCAGACTAAACTGAGGAGATGTCTTTGGGAAAGCACACAGAGACAGAGAGGAGCCGGCTCTTACCTTCTTGTCCTCAATAACCATGCAGATGCATTCTGCCACTATCAGGGCAATCATTAAATAGCTGACCTTCACCCGGAGCTTGTTCTTTGCAGCATCAAACATCTCAAACCTAGCAGTAGAATGAGGAAACATGATTAGCTCTTTTCTTTCTGTACCTGCAGCATCACAACTTAAAAGTACAGTGACAACTGTAAACACAAAGCAGCTAGGACCTATGACCTCATAGTATCTCAGGGAGGGTGGGCCAAGTACACAACTCTTTCATTTTTGGAGTCAGGGTCTTTCTTACTTTATAGTCCAGGCTAGCCTGGAATTCATTCTTCTCCTATCAAAAAGTCCTGCAATGAGCTCAAGTTATAACAAAAATATAGTTCAGAAAAAAATTAACATAGAAGTTAATATACTTTGTGAAATCCAGTTTTCTCCCCCATATTTAAACTTTATGCACATGGGTGGTTTGTGTGAAAGTATGTCTGTGAACCATGTACATGCAGTGTTTGAGTCAGAGGCCAGACAAAGGTGTTGGATTTGGATTTCTTATGATACAGAAAGTTTTAAGCCACACATGGGTTCTGGGAATTGAACTTCCATTCTCTGGAAGAGCAGCCAGTGCCCTTAACAATCGAACCATCTCTATAGCCCTGAATATTCTGATTTTTGATGGAGGTGTTAGGAACTATGTTATTAATTCAAAGTCTTTTAATTTTTATTAATGAAACTAAAAGTGCATTTCATATAACAAAACTTACACTTGCTTGAAATAGTGGCACATAACTTTAACTTAAGCAGAGACAGGAGGATCTTTGTGAGCTCAGTGTCAACCTATTCCCTATATCAAGTTCCAGGCAAGCCAAGGCTACAGAGAGAGACCCTGTCTCAAAGTAAACAAATGCAAAACAAGCCTTAGGCTTTATTTCAAACAATGATGCAGAGGTCATGGAGGTGTGTTATTTACTGGCTTGTTCTCGTGGTTTGTTCAGCCTGCTTTCTTTCTTTTCTATTTTATTTATTTATTGTCAGAGACAGGGTTTTTCTTTATAGCCCTAGCTGTCCTGGCACCAGCTCTGTAGACTAGGCTGGTCTCAGACTCAGAGATTTTCCTGCCTCTGCCTCCTGAGTGCTGGGATTAAAGGTGAATGCCACTGAAAGACCCCTGGAGTAAGGAGACTCTCACTCAAGTCTCAGGATAACATGACCCCTCAAGAATTCACGAGAGATCGTCCTTGCTGCAATCACACAAGGATTATTGACAGGAACCAGTGCTTTGGGGCCAAGACTCAAATCCCATGCAGGAGAGGAGTTCCACCCTGAGTAGCTGGGAGAAAGAGAATTTAGGGGAAGAAACCACAAACCAAAGGTGGTTAGGAGGGCTCACTGGAAAATTCTGAAAATATCAGTGATCATTGGAAAATTCTAAAAATGCCAGTGATAATCACAAGGGGGTAACTCCCCGTTTCTCAAGAGTATTCTCCAGATTACAATCTAACTTTATGGTCAGCTAGTTCCTGGAACAGAGTCACTGAACCGGCTAATCGAGATTTTGATTCTTCTCTCCCTGCTTAGATTTTTGGCTCTATTTTCTCTGTTAGAGGGGTCTGGATTTATCCGGGTCTTTTACCACCATAGTCTGGCCAGTCTGCTTTTTTATAGAACCCAGGATCATCATCCAGGGATGGCACCACCTGCAATGGGCTGGGTCCTCCCCAATCAATCACTAATTAAGAAAATGCTCTATAGCCAGATCTTCTGGAGAAATTTTCTCAATTGTGGTTCCTTTTTCAGGTCACTCTTGCATGTGTGAAGCAGCAGAGCAAAAATTGTATACTTTCTTGAAAGAATACTTTTAAGAAATACATTTTGGTCAGATGCTTTTGCCTTATGTATGAATAATTTGACCAATTAATGGTTAAGCAGAATTAAAAGCAGAGACATCCACAAAGTTTGGCAGGAGTGGGAGAAAAGGGGAGTCACCATGTGTGAGGCTATGACATGGGACAGCAGGTTCAATGCAGGCCTTGTGAGCACCAGCAGAGAGCAGAAGAGCCCAGGAAGGGAGCATCTGGGAAGCACCAGTGAGCAGGAAAGCAGGCAGGAAGATGTAGGTGACGGATCTGCTTGGTCCTGACACTCCCGGGTGCTCTGGAAACAGAGAGGGAAGGCCAAAAGCTGCTTTTGTGTACTAGTGCCTTCACAGCTCTATGGGGAGATGTGCATTCACTAGAGGATAAAAAGCCTGCCTGGGAGCCTCAGAGCCTCACAGACTGGAATGGTGAGGAGTAAGAGAAGGTGGCTTTAATTATGATCACTGTTTCCTCCCTCCCCTGCTCATATTATGGAGTCCTGAACACATATGTATAAGGAAAGTGAGGCTGGAGATTTTTGGTGTCTTTGCCTGGTTTGGCATCAGGATAATGTGCCCTCATGAAATGAATCAAGAAGTGATTCAAGATGGGAAGCTCACTATGTAGCCCAGGCTGGCCTCTAACTTCCAATCCTTCTGCCTCAGCCTCCAAGTGTAGAGATTACAGGAGTGCAATGCCACACCCTGCTTGAAAACTCTAGTCTTGTTTTCTGTCCTTCCTTCCTTCCCACTCATGCCCTTCTCTTTCCTTTTGTGCCCTACTGGGGATTCAACCCAGGTCCTTGGCCATACCAGGTAAGTACTTCACATTGGGCTATATCTCCAACCTTTTCTTCGGTTCATTTTTAAAAAGTTGTAAAGGATTAGTTCTAATTGTTCTTAAGTGTTTGGGTCATTTATTTACTCATGTATTTTTATGTAATTTGCATGCATGCCTGCATGACAGAAGAGAGTATCAGAGAGAAGAGGGAATCAGATCCCATTATAGATGGTGGTGAGCTACCATGTGGTTGCTGGTTATTGAATTCAGGATCTTCAGAAGAGCAGTCAGTGCTCTTAACCACTGAGCCATTTCTCCTGTCTCTTGGGTCAGATTTTTTTTTTGTGGGGGACATTGTTTCTTTATGTTTGTAGTTTTGGAGCCTGTCATGGAACTAGCTCTTTTAGACCAGGCTGGCTTCAAACTCACAGAGATCTGCCTGTCTCTGCCTACTGAGAGCTGGGATTGAAGGTATGCATCACCACCACCTGGCACTTGGGTCAGATATTTTAAAAAATATATTTTTTACTCAATTTCAGTAATTTTGGACATACAATTATTTTTAGTATTATCTTATACTCTTCATGTCTTTTGGCCACAGAAACATCTGCTTAGCTTAGTGATCAGCTAAAAATCAGACAAAGTCTCTCACTGACAAGCCTCTGCTCAGAATCAGGTGAGAAACATGCTCTATAAGAGAAGTTTCCTGCAAGCTGCTACAATGGGTCAAATAGCAAGATAATCTCTGGGATCTGGGTGTTTTGATTGTTCGTCAATTTAAGAGACAAGCCAGGCTCACTCCCTGCCACCCCTCCCCTCCTCTTACTACCTTGATTCTCTCTCTGTTCCCTTTAGCCCCGCACTCTCCTTCTACAGCCTTCTTTCTCTCTCTCTCTGTCCTCTTTTTCTCTTCTCTCTCTCTCTCTCTCTCTCTCCCCTCTCTGCGCCCTTCACCTTTTTCCTTCCCATTTTATAACTTAACTAATAAATATCCAATTATATTCTGTACCATGTGTCTGTGCCTCCTACCTCCTACTCCTGCCAACATGCTGCTCTTAGCCTGGAACTTGGGACAGGCTCTCCTGGTCAGGGAGCCTCACTGCCGGGACCAGCCCACCTCTGCATAGCCATCTCTGCCTAGGACTGGCTGCTCCCAGGGCCAGCTGCTGCCACCGCATGGACAGATACCACCATTTGGGGACCTATGGCATTTCTGCTGCCTACTGCTGCCAGGGATCTTGCAGCATTTTTTACAAAATCATAACACTGGGTAGGGAGCCACTAACCCTTTCTGCCTTCATCAGCTCCTGCTAAAACTGGTTGCAGCTGATGGTGCTCCAAGCTACTGTGAAGCTGACAGGAGAATGGAATGAACCAAGTTAAAGCTGGCAAGTCTTGGGGCTCTTACCACAATTCACTCCATTTTCTTGAACAAATGCTCTTCAGACCACAAGACCTTACAAAAGTCTTGTTGGTTTTTGTTTACACAATGATGGATTTTCAGAGGTCTTTACCCTCTGTATAGAGACTGAGGCTACTACCTAGAGTGCCTGCTCATAAGAGACCCCACTCTTCACTTCCAGGTCTCCCCACACCGGCACTGCCTAGGGTGGCAGGTGCACCCATGTCCAAGACGTGGTTGCTTTCACCTGTTTCCTCATTTTGAATATGGTAATGCAATGTCCCAGCACCAGGGCTGTATGAGGGTGAACTGGAAAAACAAAAGAGAACATCTTGGAGGATGTGGGAGATACAGCATGCTCTACATGTCTGGTTCATGTTCTGATATCATTTAAAAGTAATCTCTACACTTTTCAGTTATCCCAAAGGGCAGATGTCCTGACCAGGGTGTAGACCCATATTTCTATATGGTATGGCAGCCAGGCTCTGAAGCCATAGGCCACACCTGAGAACGTCACATAACCTTCCAGACAGGCTGTCGCTACCTAACAAAAGGTCAGGATGTTTTGCTCCCTTCTTTGTAATTTGCAGGATGCGGGATAGAGATGCTGATTCAAGTTTACATGACAGCTAGCATACAGAGCAGATAGGTAGATGTAACTAAAAGCCATTCACCTGGTTACCTAGGAGACAGACTGCTAATGTATTTACCCTTTGGAGAATAAATGAGAGGAATTTTTCAGGATGTGAACTCAGGATTTCATGAGGGAATCTCAGAGAATCTCCCTCCCAATGAAGCCATGTAAGTTGTGTCTTCATTCCCACACCTTCACGCCAGTCCAGAGAGAGAGAGTTTATGTTGGGGAGGTCCAGAGAAATAATTTACTGTCTGGGCTAGCCCTGCACCCTGACACCAGGATAGTTACCAAGCTGTGAGGTGTGCTCTTCAATGGTTCGTCATCGGACAAACAAATGCACACACTGCTCAGATCCTCAAACCCTAGTGGAACCCGAGTTTACTGCAGGCCTGTTAGAAACATACTACACAGCGAGTGATCACTAATTTTTCTTTTCTTCTCTTTTTTCCTCTCTCTTCACACAGGGTCTCAGGATGTAATCAAAACTGACTTTGAATTTACAGCAATACCCCACAGTGCTGAGAATGAACTGTTATACTCATGGGAATTGTGCATTCCTAACAACTCCTATGGGGTAGGACCACTGCTGGCAGAACTGCACTTTGAGAATCTAGTACCCCTACTTCACCAGTGGTCGTAAAATATATAGAACATGCTGGACAGTGGTGATTCATTCCTTTAATCCCAGCACTAGGGAGGCAGAGGCAAACAGTCTCTGTGAGTTTGAGGCCAGCCTGGTCTACACAGTGAGTTCCAGGACAGCTAGCACTGTTATACAGAGAAACCCTGCCTTGAAAAACAAACAAAAGGCATACAACAAACAAAAAAACAAACAATTTATATATATGGTAAGTTTTATGTATTTTATAAATAACATAAAACACACATACACATATGTATTATATGTTATGTGTGTGTGTCTGTGACATGTATTGTATATATAACATAAAACTTGGCATTTCACCATTTTAAGTGCCTGACCCAGCTGCACCAAGTAGATTTGGTTAAATCAGGAAGCCACTGATTTAAAGTGACTTATAAGGACACACCCAACACAATGCTGTCCTGGTCCTATTCTTTGCAAGGCTAGGCAGGAGCAGGTTAACTGGAGCTACTAGACAGACTTGGCTCTCTAAATAGAAAATAGGAGAGAGACAGTAATTGTTTCCTCAGCAGCTCCTTTCCAAAGAGAATAGAAGGCAGACGACCACTCACTCAGTTCAGCACTAATAATAAAAGCAAAAATACCAGTTTGTGGAGTATACAGCAGTTATCAGCCACAGAAACGCAAGTGGAGATAGTCACTAATTCACCCAGCAGAAAGTAACAAAGAGTATACTATGTGTATGTACAAGACACATGGGGCAATACATAGAATAGATAAAATTCTGTGCCATTATGATCTATATTTTAATGTGAACAAACACATATACACAAACTTATTCACACTTATTTGTCAGAAGTTAAGTGCCAGAGTGGAAAAATATTAATGAAGGGGGACACTGGGATACTGTATGTATGTTTTTTAAATAAATGTGTGATACTTTAGTCAGGAAATTCTCTTTCAGAATGTCACTTGTAGCTTTAGGGACCACAAAGGGGCCAGTGAAAGGAGCAGGGGGTAAACGATGGGAAAGAAGCAGACTATGAGGCCAGAGAGGTACCCTGGACAAAAATGGGGCTAGGGATTTGAAGACCTAGATCAGAAACATCTCCCCAACTTTCCTTACTGCTACTTCATACTATGACAGTAACTTCTACTTCTCCAAAGGATAAATGATGATGAACACACACACACACACACACACGATCAATTATACACATTAGAAATGTAACAGACTAGTGTGAAAATAATTTTTAAATGTTACTACTACTGAAGACAGTTGTGAGCTACTGTTTTGATTTTATAACAAAATGAGAGCACAAATAAGCCAAGTTTTATTTGGACTTTCCTTGTTGGTTTCTAAGAGATAAAATACATTTCCCCAGATATCCAAGACAGAAATTTTCTGTTCTCTGGTGAATCAAAATGATAAACATACAAAACAAAAGAAAAACAGCTTTTTAACACTGTCAGTGCACAAGAAGCCTTGTCGATCCCTAGCTGACCAGTGGTCAGTCACCAGAGCCCTAGCAGGAAGTCCAATGAAGTCTCATGGCTGCCTGGAAGGCTCTGAGGAGCAAATTCCTGCTTATTTCTAGGAGTAGAGGTTCTCAACAGGTGTTCTAAACAGCCTGTTTATAAACTCACAACAAGTATTACTGGTTGAGGGTTGGGGTGGGAAGTGAGGATCCAGGCAGTCATGGGGCACACAGTTAATCACAGCATGTGGGAGGCAGATTTCTGAGTTAGAGACCAGCCTGATCTACAGAGCAAGTTCCAGAACAGCCAGGGCTACAAAGAGAAATCCTATGTCAAACAAACAAACAACAACAGCAACAATATGAATGAAACATAGGTATTTAAGTACGCATCATATCATATTTTCTTTACCTTATACTTATGTAAGGTGTTGTGAATTGATATTTCATATGAAAATAGTTACAGAGAATTTGAAGTTATCTTACATGATACAATACATCTGGACTGGGAGAGAAAAATAAAAGACTGGACATAGGAAATACACTCATAGGGTAGGATAAAGACATGCCAATATGACTAGTGTGTCCTGGTAGCAAGGAGAAAATTACAAAGTGTGGAACATGTTTTGTTAGTCTAAGACAGTACTTCTCAACTTTTCCAATGCTGAGATCCTTTAATACAGTGACCCTCAACCATAAAATTATTTTTGTTGCTACATAATAACTGTATATATAACTATCTGATATCCAACTCCCATGGAAGGGGTCATGATTTCCAGGTTGAGAACCACTGGTATAAGCTTTTGCTGCTCTTAGATGGGGCTAGTACCTTCAAGGAGCTTGTTACATGTGTACCCAGCTCCCACTCATACCTATACAAGGTAAATCTATACTTGGAATGAGATGAAAGTTTACTTATGAGATGCACACACTCATATCTGTTTCAACAGCTGCTGAGAACGGTGTGATGGACACCTGGAAACCAATGCTACACACTGTTAGGTCTGGGCAGTGTTTTTCAGGCTGAGCTTCAGGACTTGGCCACCAACCCTTTCCAGGAATCCTCAGTGGCTCTGATTTGCAGCCTTGTTTCTACATAGTTCAGTTCCTGTCTTGAGTTGCTATCCTGGCTTTCACTCAATGACTGTGATGGAGACATGTAAACCAAATTTCCTTTCCAAGTTGGTTTTGATCAGTTGTTTTTAAACTTACACATATATTTAAATTTCATGTGCGAGTATTTTGCTTGCTTGTATGCATGTGCAGCATGTGTGTGCCTGATGCTCTTGGAGGTCAGAAGAGGACATCAGATCTTCTGGAACTGAAGTTACAGAGGTTGTGAGCCACCATGCTGGTGCTAGGAACTGAACCTGAGTCCTCAGTAAGAACAAGTGCTCTTAACTCCTGAGCTCTTTGAAGTCAATAAGACACCAGGATACAACTGCAAAACTTAATGCCTCTGTCTCTCCTTAGACTCAAAATCCCTTCACAAAGCTAATCCTTTAAGCATGGGCTCTGCTGTACCATTAGCCTTTTTATTGTTAATGCTCAATTTCTACCTTCAGACACTGAATCCCACTGGAGTATGTCTGCAGAGCACAGTCCCTAACACAGTCAGCATCTGATGATGTCTGTGGACAGCATCCCACAGTTCTCTTTTCATGGCCTTCAAGAGGGAGGCTTTCTTTTACACCTCTCTTCCCCAGCACCCAACTACCCTCTGTGGGTCCCACAATAGATGACTGAAGCTCACTGCAGAGCCCTGGGATGATTTGCTCAACCACCTAATTCCCCTTTTCCTCACATTCCAGACCAGGAACTTCTATGACCTTGCCTGGAAGAAGCTGTTTCTGAGGCAGCAATGTTCCTCTCCAATGTCCCATGAAAAGATGTTTTTTTAATTTATGTAAATAACAAAGTGGTTCTCATATGAGCCCTCAGATGCCTGTTTAATCCCTTTAAAACTAGAGTACTGCTGATACTATCATAGCTGTAATAGGAAAGGGCAAATATGAGAAGGATTTTTGTGTGTGTGAGCCAATTTTAAGTCTCATAAGGAAAAAGGAGATACATAGTATCCCAGGGATAGCCAAGTCCTACACATCAGTTAGTCAATACTGTTTTTTTTTAATTTACTGAAATTACACGTTAAATTTTATAAGTGTTCAGTAGTCCTAAAAAAGTGAGTAAGTTACAGCAATTACATCTTTCACAGATAGACATTCCGGTCCACAAAACTCATAGGAACAGAGAGCAACTGATTTTACTTTTATAGACGCAAAGCTGAACTGCCCTGAATACTCTTAACAATCAAACAAACAAACCTATCTATAATGCACACTGAGGTTGTTCCAGATCTGACCCAGTGGCTTGGAAATTCACATCTGCAGCTTTTCTGACAGGGGATGGATCCTTCTGGTGCCAAACACTGGTCTGCATTGCTTTAGTGAGTGTCACTGCTTGCTAGGCTGTGTCAGGGACACCGTGCTTTTCTACAGGCTTTCCAAAACAAAGTGACACTACCAAGCCAACTCACTGTGGCTCTGGGCATTATGGTCCCTGTGCTCTCCCACAGCTGAGAATCATTTCATCTGCCACCACCTCCTCCCCACACTCAGCCCTCCACATATGGCCCAGACCCAGGGTATGGGGATCATTATTGCCCTGATTCTCTCCTGACTCCTGACCCCGCCAGGGACCCCTCACCTGATGGCTCTGATGGTCTCATTTCCTGGAAAGAACCAGACCATGGCTTGGATCCTGTTCCAGCAGCATGTCTGCAATCTGGTGAGTGTTGGGACCTCGCTAGCAGGGAACTTATATGGTCTGTTTCTCCCCTTTTTTGCCCTCTTACCTTCACCTCTCCCACACAAGCCCCAAGGGTCTTGGGAACTAATGTCTCCATTTTCATGATGTGGCTGCTCTGTCTTCTGATCCTTGCCTCTTTTGTGAAGCAGAAGTAACTGCAGGCCCATGCTCTGGGAACACTGAGTGGAACTCTACGTTACTGTTACCACTGAACTCCTTTAAATGGTCCTGCAGAATTAACAGGAGATAGTAGTCTCTGCTCATTAATATCCCTTAATATAAATTGACTCAACTCACCTATAAAAGGGCACAGGCTAACAGACTGGATACGAAAATGGAATCCATCCTTCTGCATACAAGAAGCACACCTCAACCTCAAAGACAGACATCATCTCAGAGTAAAAGGTTGGGAAAAATATTCCAATCAAATGGACCTAAGAAACAAGCTGGTGTAGGTATCCTAATATCTAACAAAATAGACTTCAAACTAAAATCAATTAAAGAGACAAAGAAGGACATTTCATATTTGTCACTGGAAAAATCAATGAAGAGGAAATCTCAATACCAAACATCTATGCCATAAATACATGGGCACCCTTATATATAAAAGAAATACTTTTATAGCTTAAATCAGACATTAATCCTCACACACTAATAGTAGGAAACTTTAACACTCCCCTCTCACCACTGGATTGATCAGTTAGACAAAAAATGCACAGAGAAATAAGGGAAATAACAGATTTTAAAACTCAAATAGACTTAACAGATATTTATAGAATATTCCGTCCAAACAGAAAAGAATATACCTTTTTCTTAGGACCTCATGGAACCTTCTCAAAAATTGGCCACATACTCAGTAACAAAAGAAACCTCCACAAATGCAAAAAAATTGGAATAACCCAATGTATTTTATCAGATCACCATGGTTTACAAGTCAACAGCTGTCTGCCCTTTTTAAGTATTAGAATGAGGCAAGTTAAAGGTCATCTGGTAGATGAGTGGGCATTAACCAGCGTTGGGGGGACAGAGTCACAATCCTCCCAAGATTAATTGGTGGGGGAAAATTCTTTTCAGAGTTACAGATGTCTCTTTGGGGAGAAGAGGGTCTAGGTTTTTATATCAATACCTCTGGACATCAACCTCTATGCAATCAGGCATGTTCCGCAGGAGACCCAGAGACAGAATGCATGGGCTTCTCCCTGCAGTGCTTTGCCTCACACCCCTTTTGCTGGTGTCCATGCCTATTGTGGACAGGCGCCCATATCTCTGGGTTTTATGTGGCTCCTATAGGAGGAGACTTGCTCTCAAGGGGGCTCTTTAGCCCTCGATCAGCCAGATTAAGCCAGTGGTAATGGACCTGAATGGGCTTGGATGCTACCTGTTAGCAAATAACAGTTCAAAAGCAATCAATAATAAAAATCCTAAAAGAGGCTCCCAAGGGGGAAGGATAAGAGGGTGGTGACCATCCTTCCTCTTGCTCTCTCTGCTTTCTTCTATACTCTAATCCTTCTCTGACCTTAGCCATGCTATTTCTGACTTTCCCAGTGTGATCAGTATAAAACCAACATTTTTCTTTAGGGCAGAGCAAAGGGATCAAAATCTAAAATTTTTAACATATACATTAAACCAAAACATTTTACAGGGTGTGTCAAATTTTCCTCAACATCTATAAGCAGTTACAAATATCATGAGGTCAATTCCAGTAAGAGCACAATGACAGAGACATTGTTGTTACCAGTTTTAGTCTCTGAGCAACAGTCAAAGCCCCAGTCTGCCCCCTTCTTAAGTGAAAAGAGGTTAATATTTTAATCAAAATGAGTTCTGTGTCCCAAAGATTAAAACAGTCAGATGCTTAATCTGCATCTTAGCTCCAAAGCAAACAGGATTCAAACTGCAGAAAATTGTAGTCGCCATGGTCAGGTCATCTCAGCAGGGCCTCTGTGCCTGCATCCCAGGTCTGGAAGCAGCTCAGCACTTGTGCTTCAGGGCAGCTGGGATTCCTGGGTGAGGTGAGCTGGATTCAGCTCCCTGAAGCACATCTTGGCAATTATCTCAGCCGGGTCTCTTTGTGCAGACTCTCTGGAGGCAGAATGACACCCTGTAGAGTGGTGTAGCAGGGCCTGCTATCAGGCACTCCTCTCCATAGGGTCAGAAAAGACTGGAGCAAGGATTCCTCTCCAATTGTTTCTGGAACTCCTTTATGGGGTGTTTGTAGCTATGACATCATCAGGTCCAGCTTTATTTTCTTTCTGTGACAAAAGCACAAACATATCCTCGATCCCTAATATATATAGGTCAGGTCTTTTTATAATACATTGAAAGTGCTTTTTAACCTTGCCTTAGCAAAGGTCACCTTGGTGTCATCATGTCAGATCTGTTTGCATCAGAATCTGTTTGCAACTTTTATAAGTTGCCTTCAAGAAGCCATGGTATGCTCCACAACTTTTTATTATTAACTACATATGCAGTTCTTCTATTGGAAGTACCATTTGTAAAATTTAGTATAAAATCCTTTAAGGGATTTTTAGCTATAACATTGACAAAATACAGTTGTGTGAATTGTAGCAATGATCATCTGGGAAAAGGCTATTATTCTGGCCTTGACTTGAGCAAACACAATTGTCCAAGAATTACTATCTTAAAATTATTAATTAATCTATTGCTTAGTATAAGAAACATTGATTATAATCAATATTTTGTCAAACCATCTCCCAGATTTTATCCTGCCCTTTTGTACCAGATAGGCTACTGCTCTAAATTAAGAGTTTAATATCTTAACTGACCAAACTGGGAAGGTGTGGCCATAAAAAGCATTTTGCTTTTTTATTAAACTATTGTAGAACAAGTTTTACATTTAATACACACACTTGCCATAGCTGAACCATAATTAATATGCTGTACTTGTACATTATCATATACTTTACCTGTTGATTTATGCTTTACCTGCTTGAGTATCATCTGTCTGGCAGACTCTTTAAGCTCTCTATTGGAAGTTGACTCATTGCTCCCTTTAAGAATTTTACCTAGTGGCTCAAGGTCTCCCATAAGAATATTGTAACTAGGGCTTTAACCATTGAATATCTAATTAAAAGTTTCTAAGCTATCCTCCTCTCAAGTTGCAAGTCTCCCTAGCAGAGAGGAAAATGGAAAAGGGAAGCATTTTAACTAATGATGCTGGCCTCATTAGACATTAACATGTAGAAGAATGAAAGTAGATCCACATTCATCTCCATAAAACTCAAGTTTAAATGAATCAGAGACCTCAACATAAAAAATAACATTGAACCTCATAGAAGAAAAATTACTTTCCACATTACACAGCCTCAGTGCCATAAACATTGAGAGAAACAATAAATGAGATCTCCTTTATTGAGAAGCTTTTGTATAACAAGCATAATATCAGCCTATAGAATGGGAAAAGATCTTTACTTATCATAAACCCATTCCAAAAACACATGAAGAACTCAGGAAATTAGTTATCAAAAAATAATCCAATAAAAATATATGTTACAGACCAAAACTGAAAACTCTCAACAGATGAACTTAAAAATGACTGAGAGACACTTAAAAAATGCTCAAGCATAACATCCTTTAGCCATTAGAGAATTGCAAATCAAAATTTTTTCATCTTATCCTTGTAAAAATGACCAAGATTAAAAATTACTGCTAGCAAGTTGTGCTTAAGAAAATGTGGGCAAAGAGAGAACTCCACTGCTGGAAGTGCAAACTGGCTCAGCCGCTTTTGGATCATTTATAGTATGGCTATTTTTTTTTTAAATTAGTCAACCTTTTACCTTAAAACTCAGCGATACCCCTTTTGGGCCTAAATACAAAAGTTGTTCAGCCACACCATAAGGACATGTGCTCAGCTACGTTTACAGCAGAATTACTTTATCATAGCCAGAATCTAAAAACAACCCAAAATCAGCCTTTTAAATAGCCATAAATACCACAAAATACCTCGGAGTAACTCTAAACAAGCAGGACTGACAGGTTGGGTTCTGTAATCTTGGCTGTTGAAGGGGGAAATATTTTTATTTTTAACCATTATCATTTGAGTATAACTCTGGCCCTTGATGAATTTAATAAGAGGCCCCAGTCTCAGCAATCCACGCTGAAGCAACACCTGGCAGCAGGAAAGGACCACAAGCTGAGACAACTCCCAAGAGTCGACTACACAAATGGAAAAACTTGTATGATAAGAACTTTAAATCTTTAAAGAAAAAAAATTAGAAAAATGGAAAGATCTCCTCTTTTCTTGGGAAAGTAGAAGAAACATAACAAAAACGACAATCTCACTGAACGCAATCTACAGATTCAGTGTAAATGTCCATTAAAAATTACAGCAATATTCCTCACAGAACTCATCTACAGATTTAATGTAAATGTTTATTAAAATTATAGCAAAATTTTTCATAGAACTCGAAAGAACAATCCTCAACTTTGTAACAAAAAATAGAAACTCAGGATAGCCTAAACAATTTTAAAATCCTATGCAATTAGGGAACCTTTGAATGTATCACAATCTTTGATTTTAAAACTTTCCTACAGAACCACAGTACTGAAATTAATCTACCTTGAATATAAATTTATATGCCTACAATCTAAAGATTTTTGATCAAGAAACAAAATTGTAAAATGGAAAACAAGCATATTTAACCTCCTTTAACTGTACTGAAGCTATAGTTTTCTAAGGCTAGTTTTTATAGCAAACCTGCCTGTCAGCTGGCAGGGGGTTAAGACACAGGCTCTCTAGGCTGATCAGCCAGCCTGCTTGGCAGGCATAGCTGTGTGGATCCATACCCTTACTTCTCTTGTCTTGAGGGACTCTTTGAGTCCGCGAGTAAATATAACCTGTTGACAAAATGCCTGCCCCATGGTAAAATTTTTTTTTTACTTTGCGGCGCTGTTGAATCCCCTCAAATCTGTCTCATGGTCAGGTTTACCATGGCGATTCTTGCTGGACCGGTGCTTTGTCCACTGGCCCAGGGGTCCAAATGCGTGGACAGGCCTGTGCTCCATGTGCAGCGACGTTCCTCAAGCCTCCATGGTGTCCTCACATCCAGCGGGATATGATTGGGGGTCCCTGATAAACCTAGTGGAGAGGAATGAAAGGAGAAAAGAGACATGAGAAATGAAGGCAAGACAGGATTTCTGATCAAGCCGTCCAGTTTATTATTTCCTCAGAAGCAGTTATATAGCAATAGTGCAAAGGGGGTAAGGGAAAGGTGTCAGGGGTAAGGAAAGGGTGTCAAGAAGCTGAGGTCTGCTGGAAGTCAGGGTCAGAGATGTCCCCAGCTGAGAGGTAAATACTGAGGTTCTGTGATTATTGACTAACAAAGGAAAATGCTAATGAGTTCCAGAGCCTGGTTCCTGCAGATCTCTGCTAGGAGAAAGAAGCCAGTTTGAATTCCTAGACCATGCAGAGGGGAGAGGTAAATATTTTTCTTAACTTGTGAGCTTAAGATGACTGTAAACAAATGAAGATCTCAAAATACAGGTCTTTTTTTCCAGCAAACAGCAATACTAATTCCACAAACACATGCAAATTAAACAATGCTCTCATGAATCATAAATGGGTCAAGGAATAAATAAAGGGAAAAATTAAAGACTTCCTAAAATTCAATGTAAATAGCCACACAACATACCCAGATTTACGGGACACTATGAAAGCAGTGTTAAGAAGAAAGTTCATAGCACTAAATGCCTACATAAAGAAGCTGGAAATATTCCACACTAGTGAATTAACAGAACATTTGAAAACTTTAGAACAAAAAGAAGCAAATTCACCCAAGAGAACTAGAAGGGAGGAAATAATGAAATAGAGAACTGAAATCAACAAAATTAAAACAAAGAAAACAATATAAAGAATCAAAGAGACAAAGAGTTGGTTCTTTGAGAAAATCAACAAAATAGACAAACCTTTACTCAAACTAACCAAAAGGCAGAGGGAATATCCAAATTCAAAAAATCAGACATGAAAGGTATGGAGAAAATACAGAGAAACATCAGGTCATATTTTGAAAACCTATAGTCCAATAAATTGGAAAACTGAAAGGAAATGAACAACTTTCTGGATAAATATCACTTATCAAAATTAAATTAAGACCAGATAAGCAAATTAAACTGACATATAACTGCTGAAGAAACGGAAGCAGTCATAAAAGTCTCCCAACCCACCCCCCAAAAAACCAGAAAAACAAAACAACATAAAAAACAAACAAACAAAAAACAGCCCAGGACCAGATGGTTTTAGACAGAATTCTACAAGATTTTCAAAGAAGAACTACAACAAGTACTACTCAAATTATTCCACACAATAGAAACAGAAGGGATATTGCCAAACTCTTTTTATGAGGCTACAATTACCCTGATACCCAAACCACAGAAAGACATTACTAAGGAAGAGAATTACAGACCAATCTCACTCATGAACATTGATGCAAAAATATGCAATAAAATACTGGCAAATCGAATCCAAGAACATATCAGAATCATCATCCACCATGATCAAGTCAGCTTCATCCCAAAGATGCAGGGATGGTTCAACATATGAAAATCTGTCAATATAATCCACTGTATAAATAAGCTGAAAAATAAAAACCATATGATCATCTCATTAGATGCCAAAAAAGCTTTCGACAAAATACAACATCCCTTCATGATAAAGGTCTTGGAGAGAGCAGGGATACAAGGAACATACCTAAACATAATTAAGGCAATATACAACAAACCAACAGCCAACATCAAACTAAATGAAGAGAAACTCCCAGAGATCCCACTGGAACTAGGAACAAGATAAAGTTATCCACCTTTTCCGTATCTATGATATATACTTCTTGAGGTCTTAGCTAGAGCAATAAGACACCAAATGGAGATCAAGGGTATACAAATTGAAATAGTAGTCAAACTCTCACTATTGGCTGATGACATGATAGTTTACATAAGCAACTTCAAAAATTCTACCAAGAAACTTCTACACTCATAAGCACTTTTAGTAATGTAGCAGGATACAAGATTAACTCAAAAAAGTCAGTAGCCCTCCTGTACACAGATGATAAAATGGCTGAGAAAAAAAATCAGAGAAACATCACCCTTCACAATAGCCACAAATTGCATAAAATATCTCAGAGTAACTCTAACCGAACAAGTGGAAGACTTGTATGACAAGAACTTTAAATCTTTAAAAAAAGAAATTGAAGAAGACACCAGAAGATAGAACAACCTCCCATGCTCTTTGGTCAGTAGAATTAACATAGTAAAAATTGCAATCTTACCAAAAGTAATCTACAGATTCAATGCAATGCCTATCAAAATCTCAGCAAATTTTTCACAGACCTTGAAAGAACAGTACTTAATGTCACATGGAAAAGCAAAATACCCAGGATAGCCAAAACAATCCTGTATGATAAAAGAACTTCTGGAGGAATCACAATCCCTGACTTCAAACTCTACTACACAGCTACAGTACTGAAAACAGCCTGGTATTGGCATAGGAACAGACAGGAGAGCCAACGGAACTGAATATTAATCCACACACCTTTCAACACCTGATATTTGACAAAGAAGCAAAAAATATCAAATGGAAAAAAAGAAAGCATATTTAACAAATGGTGCTGGCATACCTGGATATCAACATGTAGCAGATTGAAAATAGACCCATATTTATCACCATGCACAAAACTCAGGTCCAAATGGATCAAAGACCTCAACATAAAGCCAGCCACACCATACCTTATAGAAGAGAAAGTGGGAAGTATACTTGAATGCAATGGCACAGGAGACCACTTCCTAAATATAACCCCAGCAGCACAGACACTGAGAGAAACAATTAATGGGACCTCCTGAAACTGAAGAGCTTCTGTAAAGCTTATGTATTTTTGTGTATTTTTTGTGTGTGTGGTCATGAGGGACTGTTAATTCAGGTGTGTGTGTATATATGTTTCTCTGTGTGTATGTATGTGTGCAAATGTTGACATTTCCTCTTACACATGTAGAGGCTAAAGTACAAATTTACAAATTTACAAGTTTACAAAATTTACAAGTTTACAAATTTGAGGAGCCATTCCCTTATTTCTTGAGACAGGGTGTCTTACTAGCTTCAAGTTTGCTAAGTATACTTTGCTGACTAACCAGTGAGCCCCAGAAACATACCTGTCTCAGCCTCCTTTTACTGGTACACAGTTCACTCAGCTCTGTTTGATCTGACTGCATCTGCCTCTAGGGATAATATTAAAGCCCATGCCCACCTCACCAGGCTCTCCATACGGATACTAGGGATCAAGCTCAGAATACAAATTCCCAATAGCAAACACAATATGGACTGAGACATTTGCTTGTTCCATACACTTATGACTAAAACAACTGTATTTCAATGGCTTAATTATCTGTGAACAATGTAAATCTGAGGACACTCAGCCAGGACAGGTGGAAAGCTTGCTCTCCTAGAGCCTCAGCCTTCAGCATTTGTTCCCCTCTCTGTGTGAACTTCTAACAGCTGTTCCCCATTCCTCCGCATCCAGAGAGGATCTGCTCACTCATCTCTCGCCAGCAGTCAGCACCACCATGCAGAGCCCCTCCATCGTCACCTCTGCAGTCACCACAGCTGGACTGGAGGACACAGAGGGCCAGAGGAATCCTTCACATGTGAACCTGAGAGCCACAGTGGCCACAGCTGTGTTCATAGCACCAGTCTATGTGTTGATAATCTTCCTCTGGTGGAAACAAAGGTAAATGGTCCAGGACAGGGCCTCACCTGAGCTATCCCTCTGAGTTCTCACAGTTGTGGGACATGGAGATAAGTAAATGGATTAGTCAGGGTTCTCAAGAGTCACATACATATACACACTGCATGAAAATAAATTTTTAAAAAGTAGAAAAATAGTGAAATATGTAAGGATATTTGTTTAATGGAAAATGTTCTACTATGACTCCTTACAACGCTATACAATCTAAAGGTTCAATGCAATCATATTCAAATCCCAAATGCTTTTTTATAAATGGAAATGATATGACTTCTAAAATTGAAAGGATTATAAGAAGCAAATACGGGGACATAGTCGGGAACACCTAATACCAACATTGGGAAGTGCACAGGGGGAACTAAGAGTACAAGGTCAACTGAAGTTACATGGAAAATTGAAGGTCACCCTGGCTTCCACAGACCTTGGACACACATAAAACAAAAGCAAAGTGTGGACTGGATTCAAACATACTTCAATCCACGGTAAGTAGAAGAGTACAGCACAGGAACAGAGATGAGCAGACAGTGGAGTGCAATGGAAAGCACAGAAATACAGACTTGAGCATGCAGGCCCTGGTTTGCAGAGGGGCTCAGCCCTTCAAATGGTAAGAAGAACAGCTGAGGGCTGGAGAGCAACAGACTGGGAGGCAGCAGAAGTCTGACTGGGATTCTAAACCTTAGATTGAATCTGCAGGGTCCAACAGTTTGTACTCAGGGAAAGTCAGAGAGCCAGTTTGCAGGGGGACAAAAGGGAGGCATTGTGAGTACAAAGCAGGGAGAGCAAGGACGGGACATGAGTTAAAGGCGGGGGAAGGAAATAAAGGAAGAAGGGCATGGACTAGGGACCATGGATCTGGGGAGTGATCCTATGATGGGTCGTGTTTTGCAGAAGGACAGCTGAGAACTAGCCTCAGATCCTGGTGACTCTCAGACCTGTCCCTGAATGTCTGCTGCAGAGCTGCCCTGGGCCCCTAATGTTTCTGAACGCAGAGAACAGCTGAGAGGCAGATAGAAGATCAGCATGACTGCCACACTGACAATGTTTCTTCTCCTACAGGACAACATAATGAAGCCAAAACCCCAGTCAGGTGAACGACTGTCATCCCATGGCGCAGGCAAGGAGACGTTTGTTATAAGAGGCATGCAAGGGAGCTAAAGAGACAGTTGAGTAGAAAGCTCTTGTACATGGGCAGGATGACTTGAGTTTAATTGGGAGCACACACATTATAAATTTGTAGTCCCAGTTCTAGAAAAATAAGTGACAGCCAGAGTCGTAGTGATGTCTGTCCAGCTAGTCTAGCATTATTGTTGAGTTCCAGGCCAATAAGAGACCATGTCATAAAAAATAATGTGGATTCTTCAAGGGCATGAATCATGGTCATGGCATTTTCTAAGTTCATTTTAAATAAAGCATTTTAAAAATACATATTGATGAATAAAAGAAAAGTGGGGAGCAAAGGGATAGCTCTGTGGGAAAAGGGTCTGCAGCCAAACCCAATGACTTGAGTTCATTTTGGGGACCCAAATTGTGGAAGTAGAAAACTGACTACGGAAAACGGTCATTTTCTTCTTAAGCACAGCACTATCTGTTAGTCCCGAGCTAAGAGAACTCCAATAGCCAGGATCTCTCACCAGGGTGGTGAGTTTCCATCAAAGTAGGGCTTGCTGGCCACACACCCTGCTTCCTTGTTTCCTGCCTGGGGATCAGAGAGCAGGGCTGCAGGCCTGTGCTGTGAAACACACATCCTTGGACAGGTACAAGGAGAGAACCCTCACATCTGCTGTGTGAACTCTGATTTCCTCTCCTCAGAACCCAGGTCAATCTATCTGTGTCTGGTCCTGAGATCCCAACTCTGCTATTTTCTATCTGTCCATGGAGTTAATAACACTTTTTAGTAAATGTCTTCCTCCCAACAATGCATCTCATGTCTCTCTTAATACCCCACATGAAATCTTAGAGAATATCAGATTGTGTCCAGAAGCAGGGACACTGAGAGTTGCAGCGACCGTGGTCCACAGTGAGAACCACTGCCTGAAAATTCTGGTTCCTCCCTTACTCCATAGACACCGTCATCTCAGCTACAGGCCCCAAGTCCTCTATGCTACTCGTCAGGTGACAAACCATGGCTTGTTTGGGTTCATATTCAGCTTCCTTTCCTCACAGGCCCATCTACAAATACTCACTTTCCTTATTTCCTGCCATGATGATATTCTGACCTCTGGAGTCTCCCCTAGGACAAGACTTCCTTCCCAAGTCCAGTTTGTCTTAACATTTAATAGTCAGTGGGCCAGTTTCTACCAAAGGGCCCACTGAGACATAAGGACAGCATTCATACTGACCAATAAGGATGAAGTCCAGTCTGCTTTCATAGTCAGAGGTGGTACATGAGCATGTGGCAGTGTGGCTGTAGTTGGCCCCCATGTGCCCATAGGAAGTGGCACTATTAGGAGACATAGCTTTGTTAGAATAGGAGTGACCTTGTTGGAGGAAGTGTGTCATCACAGGGGTAGTTTTTAGGTCTCTTATGCTCAGGCTACTCTTATGGTAGATGAAGTTCACTTCTCGATGCCTGTGGATTCTGATGGATGACACTCAGCTCCTGCTCCTGCTCCATGTCTGCCTGAATGCCACCATGTCCCACCATGAAGATAATGGACTTAACCTGTGAAACTGTCAGCCACCCCAAATTAATTATTTCCTTTCTAAGAGTTGCCATGCTATGGTGTCTCTTGACAGCAATAGAAACCCTAAGACCGACATGCAGGATTCAGATTCAACAATCACAGCCCTGCACAGATGCAGCTCTTATTCTCTCAATGACAAGCCTCTAATTTATATTAATCAGGGTTCTTTGCTGAGTCAGTGGAAAATTGTCCCATCCTGATCAGACTAGCTGAAGACAAGAGTGATAGAGAAGTCAAGAAGGCTTTTCCGGACTAAAGTAGAGTCTTCTGGGGCATCTGTGAGATGTCTGCTGTGGTGTAACTGGATCCAACCCTCTGAGGTTGAACTCAGCATCAGCTGTGGTCACAGTGATCTTGGTTGTTGTGGTGGTGACTCCTCTGAGCACCCATGAGGTATTCATATAAGCAGGCTGCCATGATGACTATCTGCCCAGTATCTGGGAACAAAGAAGAGGCCTCATGGATGGTACTCCAACAGTCATGTGGCTTGCCAAACAAGTTTCCACTATTCAGAAGGGAGGAACAACAAAGGGGCCTATAACAAAGCATTGAACAGAACCAACATTCTCAACAACATTTAGGTCAAATTCCCTCAGGGTGAAGGAAACATGACTGTTTGAATGGGAACAGACATGGGGTCTAGCTGGGGTGCCACTCTTTAGGATTTGTGTTCCATTGCCAGGAATCCAGGCATGGTGCCATAATCCTGTAATCCCAATGACTGACAGGTAGAGATAGCAAGATTTTGAATTGGAAGTTAACATTAATACCTATAGAGTCTAAAGCCAACCTGAGCTCCATGAGACTCTGTCTTGAAACCAACAAACCAAAGTTAACCAAAACTCCAAACAGTACAGAGGTCATGGAGGCAGGTCATCCATTAGTTCACTTTGGTTAAAGACAGAAAACCTGAAGATGTAACCAGTTTTTCTTTAGATCACTGAAACAAATTTTGTGACTATTAATAGTTTCATTTAAGCAATATATAAAGTTGAAGAGGAGATTGAGTTTCACAGTTTCTGTGACCTCAAACTCAATGACATATGATTTTCTTCCCCTGCCTTGGCTACCTGCAGAATCTGGGGTATTTCATACCACAGGAGTAGGTGACAGACCTGGTTACCCCGCCACTCACTGGACTTTAGGACTTAGTAGAGAGTCTCTTCTGGGGGCTTTCCTCTACAGGGTTGGAGGGCGGGGCTCCTGCTGAGGTTGAGCAGCACATGACAGGGAGAAAGAAAGGTTCAGATGGGTCCAGGCCAACTAGACTATTGTGAAGTTCTAGTTGGAGCCTAAGTATTCAGTCTACACCACCAGCCACCATCCTTCCACCCACTCTAGCATCTCCTCACCTCTCTTCAGGACCCACTCTGGGCAGCTACTCTGGATTCCTTCTGGGCTGTCTTAGTTGTCACTGGGGAAAAGAATTCAAGGAGTGGGAGAGTAGCTGGTGGGACAGATGGGTGGACAGATGGGCAGTTTTCATCCATGAGTTATCCATTGGGTCAGGGCCCATCTGCCCTTCACTGTGTGTTATCTGAGGGAAGTTTTTGGAGTTGGATGGGTCAGGGAGAAATAGGAAGGGTTGTGCCTGTTCTTTGTCACCAATGTCAAGGGAAAACACAGCTGGGTATAAAATTAAAAATAAATCTGAAGAGTCACAGAGACTGGCCTTGGAGGGCTATGCTTACTCAGGATGAGGATTGGGTAAACATGTGGTGGCACATCAGCTATGGATGTCTCCTTGCTTATGTCTGTGTCTGTATTCAGGAGCATATATGTGCAAGTGTGTGCACACCAATGTGGAGGTCAGCAAACAACCTTAGGTGTTACTACTCAGGACACATTCCTCTTGGATTTGTTTGCTTGTCTGTTTGTTTGGTTAGTTGGTTGGTTGGTTTATTTTTTGAGACAAGATCTGTATAGCCATTGCTGGCCTGGAACTGGATATATAGACTAGGCTAGCCTTTAACTCACTGAGATCTATTCATGATTGCCTCTGACTCTGCCTCTGCCTCCCCAAAGGAATGAAAGGCATGCACAACCATGCCTAGTTCACTTTGTTTTAACTTTTAAAATTATGCTTATTTATTCTGTGGGTGCAGGGCACAGTTGTGCTATCACCTGAGTAGCAGCCGGGTTCTAACACTGCAGTCTAACACTCCCCATAGTTACATGTATGTAAAAGCCCCATGTGTGCACACTATAGGCCCAGGTTGCTCTTCCACAAAAAGTGCCCTGGCACTGTGAAAGCATTATGACTGTAGGGCCCAGTCACTGCTATTAGGGTAAACTGGGTTCTCACGGCAGGAGTCTGACTACAGCATCCTGGACAGATATCACATCCCAAAGCAGTGTCCAGATTTGCATCCAGTTGAGTCCAGGGCTTGAAACTGAACAGAGCCCATGACTTGGGAATGAGGTGCCAGCAGGTGGCAGCAGTGAGGCAGAATACAAGGCAAAGCTGGGTTCCTGAAGAACCAACCAGAGTCTGTTGTATAAAAATTCTGTAGACTAACAACTGACATAATGCAGGTTCACGGGTGGGGGCAGCCCCTTCTTGAGAAACTTAGCCATCAAGTGACCTTTCCTACAGATCCTAGACTGTAAAGCAAGGCCAGGTGAAACCGAGAGGTGAGTACTCATGACCAAGAGGACCCTTTCTCAGTCCCACTAAGGTTAAAGACAAGGCTCATCTGGTGGAATGCTTACCTGCCTGACATGCACAGAACCCTTGGATCTGTTTCCAGCAGGGGAAAACAGGGCACAATGGGATACACCTGTCACCCAGCACATGGGAGGACAGAGAGGAGGATCTGTAGGAGTTCAAAGTCATCCTTGGCTACACAACAAGTTCAAGGCCCAGTCTGGGCTACATGAGAGTCCATCCAATAAAATGGGACTTTCTGAAAGGTACAATATCCCTGTCCCCTCTCCTGACTGATGGACTATTTGGGCCTAAATCATCCCAAAGTTTCTATGCTCTGCATCCAGGACAGGATGGATGGATATAGAAGTGTGTCCATGTGCAGTTGGCAGTGAGGCCATGAGAATGAGGTCCATGATAATGAGAGCTCAGGTCATGGGATATGAGGACCATGGGAATTGTGAGGAAAGTAGAGAAAGCAGATACGACAGAGGGCAGTTGTCATCGCCACTTGCAGAGAAGCATGGAGAAGACAATCAATGCCAGGAAGTCTAAGGGAATTGAAATTCACCTCTGCCCTTGTCTCTCAGAGAGAATGATGCCACTTTCTCTGGTACAATCACATCTTCCTGCCTTTCAGGGAACTGATGGCACCTTGTCATGGAAAAGAGTAGGGATGGCCCTCCTACAGAACCAGCCCTTTGGCCACCACAGCCACTGCCTCATCTCTCATGAATCTACTCTAATCATGGACCAGCTGTGACCACTCTCAGAGATGTCCAAGGCAATAAGTCATGAGTGACACATTGCTGTTCTGAGCCTTCTTTGTCATCTTCATCCCAAAAGGCTCTAAAGCAGCCACAGCTAGAAGAAATCACTCAAGTATTTTGTGGGAACAGTCTCCCAGGGGGGCCAGCAGAGATCTGTGGCCTTTGAGGAGAGTTCAGAGGCTGCACAAAGCAGGGAGCCAGAAGTCAGTGTGGAGTGGTGGCATATAAAACTCAATGTTACTGAAGTGCAGTTACCTGTCATGTGCCAGTCACATGACATGTGCCAGGGCATCACTGATCCTTGATTTCTTCTTCTAAGTGTGTGTTAAGGTTGGTGGGAGGCAAAAAGGTTCCTTTAGAAACTGGAGTAGCTATGAAGTCACTGTTGAGGTGAGGGACTCAATCACCCAGGAAGCCGAGCAAAGTTACAGACTCAGCAGCAGCAGCAGTCAGGACATTGGATTTCTGGGGGCACTGTGAAGAGTCCCTGAAGGGTAACAAGAGAGCAAAGAGCATGTGAAGGTGGGGCCACAATACTAGGGTTGAGGACGGAATGTGTTTCCTCAACTCCCCCTTTTCATTGTGTCTGAAGTGAGCAGAAACTGACCACTTTAGCTAAGATTATAGAGAGAAAGACACAGACAACCAGCAGGAGGAGATACATGGTGAAAAACAGGCTGAGGGGAGGGCAGGAGTGGAGGAAATTATGGAGATGAGGAAATAGTGATTACAGACTGCATAGAAAATGGGAAAGACTGGATAAGACAGGTAGTCAAGGTGGAAGAACAGAGACCCCCAGCAAGCAGAAGTGAAGGCCATATCTTCCAGTCAAAATTGGGGACTGGGCTCAAGGGCACAGTCATCTTCTCAGTGACCACAAGGGTGGATCTTCTGCAACATGGGAAAGAAGAAGCCAGAATGATAAAGAAAGTTGCTGGCCACTAGGAAGTGGAGATGTGGAGGTCCTGCCCCCACTCAACTCTCAGCATGAGTAGACCCAGGAAATGTGGCTTACTTTACCCCAATTCTCTCCTGACTCCTGAGCACCCCAGGGTGCCTCCACAGGGCCTCCTCTCCTGCCTGATGGCTCTGCTGGTCTCACTTTCTGGAGGGAATCTGGACATGGCTTGGATCCTGCTTCTGCTGCTGCCAGCAGCATGCCTACAAGCTGGTAAGTGGTGGGAACATGACAACTGGGGACTTAACAACTAGAGGTGTGAGTGGGGACCAGAAGAGCTAGCTGGCATGTAGAGAGAAGACTACACTAGAAGCTAGCCTGTCCTCTGTTCCCAAAGAGAAAATTCATCCTCAGAGTTGACCCAGCCCAACCTCTCCTCATCTGTCCTGTCCCATATGGGACAGTGTGACATAGGGGGAAGTCCTCCGCTGTGTCCCACACCTGCATATGGATTATGGCTCATGAAGCTCTGTGTTGTCCATTCCATCATCTGAAGTGGCTTCAGAAATTCCTCATCCATCTCAGGGATTCAGCAGGATCCAATAGAGAAAGACCATATGGGTTTAACCAATAAGCACTCCTTTCTGGCATCCAGGGTGGCTCAATCAAAATCCCCTTCCTCTGGAAGTTAGCACCAGATCCACAGATGAGGATTCTCTGGCGATAAACAGACTTCCACAAGGACTTTATCTCAACTCTTCCTTTGGTTTTATACATGTGCATTTTAAGGACCAGCTTGTTCTGAACTGGACACAGCCTCAGATATCCGGAGTACTCAGAATCCTGGACTTGAAGCAGAAGGATCAGTGTATTTCTGCTGAGTTCATCTGAATATGAAAAAAAAAGTGAAGGATTTTCAGTAGATCGATGGGACCCACCTCACCATCACTCAAGGTGAGCACATCCCAGGTCAGGGTTTGGTGGCCCTGGCTTCCTTGTACGGTAGAGACCTTATGTGTCTCATCCTTCCCACAGATTCCTCTCATGTGCTCTGTCCTCTCCCCAGAACTCTGCCAACTTCCTCTTTCCTCTTACCCACAACCATCCACAAGCCTTAGCTGCTGTCTCTGAGCTGCCCCCTCACTATGCCCTCAGATCCCAAGCCACTCCCAAGCCTCAGCTCGACACAGATGGCCCAGTCTCCTGCTTCTTTCTTCAAACAGCACTACTGCCGTGCTCACCCCTGCCCTTGTTGCCAGCAATCCATGTGTGTTTGGCCTCTCCAGGATGGAATAGTCTTCACTTGGTCCTGTGTCAGGGTCTCCATTGTTTCCAATTTTACACCATATCTTGTGCCTTTCACAGAAGGGGTCTTCAGGTCCCTGAGTATGACCCACCTCCTCTGGGTCTACCTACTTCATCTGTCTCTAAGACACATCCCTGATCTCTCCAGGCCTTAGTTTCTTTATTCCCTCTTCTCCCTCCTTTCCCACATAGGCCCTCACCTTCTCACCCTGATCAGGTCTTCTGGGTGCTTCACCTCCTCCACAGCAGCTGTGACTTCAGCGTCTACACAGAGTGTACTCAGATCCAGCCTAGTCACTGTGTGGGCATTACCCCGCCCACCCATCACCACTGCTGGGCACTCTTTTGGTCATTATATATAGAGAGTCACAGACACCAGCCGAATTCAACCCTTGCCCAAGGTCATGCTGCTGACCAACAGACCCCAAAGGGGCCCTTTACCTCCAAGCGTCTCGCAACCAGTAGACATGTGGCCACTGCTGGCGTTCACTCTATTGTTTGCCTCCCTTCTATCTTGATTTTGTGGAGCATGTAAATATGGTGTAAGCATATGTGAGTGTGTGTGTGTGTGTGTGTGTGTGTGTGTGTGTGCTTACATATACAGATTTGTGCTGGGGAAGGCCAGAGTGGAGAACTGGGAATCCTTTTCTAGTAGAACCAACCTTATTCCCTAGAGGCAGGGTCTCCCACTGAACCTGGAACTCACTGTTCTGGGCTAGGCTGAAGGGCTATGAAGCTACATAGATCCTCTTGTCTTCACTGCCCACAGTGTTAAGAGTTACAGGTGCTCACCTGACCTGTCTTACAAATAAGGTGTATGATATCTGAGGATGGAACAACTAAGGTTATTCTGTGACACACACACACACACACACATACACACACACGCACCATTATGTGGTTGCAAAAATTTAATAAAAATAAACATTTAGAAAATAAAATATAAAATTAACAGCCAAATAATAATCAATTGTCATTAATTACATTGTCAGTTCTCAGGGTGCCAGTGATAAATGGGTTTATGCCTTCCAAGTTGGACCCACCTTCCTCTCCCTGGCCAACCACTCCTCATCTTAACCCCTGTGCTGCTTCAGGAAAAAGTCCACAGCCAGAACTGGCCAGGCTGCCTTACATCTGCATTTCCTGTGCCTCCTACAAGGTTTCCCTTAGTGGACTTTCCTGAGATTTCTGTTCTTCTCGGCCTCCTCCATCACCCTCCTTTCCTAATTTCTCCTGGACCTCAAGATAATCTGTTAGGTGCTTGACAGAATGATCAATTTAAGGCAGCCGTGCCTGTCTCTGCTTCAGTCAGACACACCATGTTGTTCTTCTTTAGAAGGACTTCAGGTGGTCCCCAAGGTCACATGCATGTGAGACCAGGGATCTGTCGTTGAGTTATACCTCATGGTCACCATGGGTTCTTCCATCAGTATTTTTATAATTAATTCATTAACTGAATATTCCTGCCCATTGCTTTTAAAATGTTAAAATCAATGATAAAAAGACATTTTATTTCCATTTTTAAAGATGAGTCACACATAGCCCAGACAGGCCTCAAACTTGCTCTGTAACTGAGGATGATCTTGAACTCCTAATTCTCCAGCCTCCACTTCCCAAGAGCTGGGATCACAAGGTGTGTCTCCACTCCTGTGTGCAGTGCATAAGATGGGACTCAGAGCCTCATGCATGCTAGGCAAGCACTCTACCAACTGAACTACATCCACAGACCCCAAAAGAAATGTGTTTATCTGACCAAAATTCCCACACTTAGTGCAAAGAAATCAAATCAGAGGAATATTTGCAACAAGTATTGAGAAAGAACCCTGCAGTTGGTTCATTATTCTTCACATAATTTTGTTTTTGAAGTCAAATTCAATAATACATTCTTTGCAATTTTTCTCTTTCATGTCTAAGCAAAAAGACCGCTGATGCCCACCCCCTCAATGAAAATAGATTTTTCTCTCATGCAATACATCTCAACCAGTTTGCCCTCCCTTCTCTTCTTCTACCCCCGATATCATCCATCTCTCCTTTCCACCAGATCCACCCCACTCCACTCCCGTTTGGTCTTCTGAAAAGAGCAGACTTCCAAGTGATCACAGCCAAACAGAACAAAAAGAGACACAACAAGACAAGGCAAAAGCCCTTCTATTGTGATAGGCTAGACAAGACAACCCAATAGGAGGAAGAGTCCCAAGAGCAAGTAAATTAGCCAGAGACACACCACTCCCACTGTTAGGAGTCCCACAAAAGCACCAAACTAGCAGCCATAACATATACTTAGGGTATCTGGTGCAAATCCAGATCTGGTTTTTAGATTCTCTTGTAGAACCGCATGCGTTTCTGGCCTGTCTATCCCATTCTGCCCCACTGTCATCATTTTTAGTTGTAATTACAATTTGTGTGTACATAGGCGTGTGGGAGTGGGTGTCTCAATGGGATGATCAGAGGACTTTTAGAGTTGAATTCTTTCCTTCCAACTTGCTTTGAAGCAAGGTCTCCCCCTGTTGTGTCTCCTCACCACAGAGTGTAAGATGACTGCTGAGACAGCCTCCTTGTGATTCTCCCATCTCTGCCTCCTGTCTCCCCAAAGCAGTGCTGCAGTTGCAGATGTTCATGACATCTGGCTTTTTATGTTGGTTCTGAGGGAATCAAACCTAGCAGAAATTGTTTTAGCTATTAAGTCTGATTCCCTATTTTTATGAATTTTGAATTTATGTGTATGTGCATGTCAGTGTGATTACATATTTACAAAAACTGTCTGTGTGAACATACATGTGGAGGCCAGGTAACAACTTTGGAAACCTTTCTCGGGACCCTTTATGCCTTTTCTTCTTTCTTTCTTTCTTTTTTTCTTTCTTTCTTTCTTTCTTTCTTTCTTTCTCTCTCTCTCTCCTGGTTTCTCTTTCTCTCTCCTGGTTTTTCTCTGTCCTGGAACTCAGCAAGTGGAACAAACCAGCTGGCAGTGAGCACAGAGCTCTGCCCATCTTCCCTATGCAGTGGTGGAATTACAATTGCATGGCAACAGGCACCATTCCCTCTGGATGTGACTCGGGCCTTGGTGCTTAAAAGGTGTCCTAGTTGGAGTTTCTATTGCTATGATAAACACCATGACAAAAGCATTCAGGGAGGAAAAGGTTTATTTCACTTACACATCCCAATCATGATCCATCATCAATGGAGGTCAGGGCAGGAATTTCAGGCAGGACCCTGGAAGAGGAACTGAAGCAGAAGCCATAGATGAGGGCTGCTTACTGACTTGCTTTTTGTGACTTTCTCAGCCTGCTTTGACTCTAGCATCTAGGACCACCAGCCCAGACCTGGTACCACCCACAGTGAGCTGGGTTCTCCCACATCAACCAAATCAAGAAAATGTTCTACAGACTTGCCTATGGACAATCTGATAGAAGCCTTGTCTCAGTTGAGGTTCCCCTTCCCAGATACCTACAGCTTTGTCAAATTGACAAAATAATTAACAAAGCAAGTGCTTTCTGGACTGAGTCATCTCCTCAGTAGCTGACCTGTCTTTTCTCCTCTCAAAACCACACTTTCTTAGTGACTCTAACCTTCTCCATGACAGTGAACAATGTGACTTTTTCCTTCTCAGTCATTATTTAACCACTATGCTTCAAACAAGTTTATTTTCTTGTTTTGTTCTTTTGAGACACTCTGGGAAAGAAGGTAATATGTAAGTATAGATATATGCTTATACACACACACACACACACACACACACACACACACACACACGTTTACCTGCACTCCCTGTTAAGATTGGGGCAACAAAGAAATTCGTTATATAAAATATATCTGTAAATGAATAGTAATGGTTCCTGCTCTGCAAAATGAATGTGCTGCTAGCCACTGGACCACATATTACAGAGTTCAAATGATATATCATATGTTACATACATTTATACCTGAGACAGGGTCTCACTATGTAGCCCTAGCTGGCTCAGAACTTGGTATGTAGACTAGGTGAACCTTGAACTCACAGAGATCTGCCTATCTCTGCCTCTTGAAAGCTGGGATAAAAGGTGGGCTCTACCACAGTCAATTTTAAAGTGATTTTTAAGTTGGGTGGTGCAAACCTGTGATCCCAGTGGAAGGTGGAGGTGAAGAGATCAGGAATCTATGGTCATTAGCTACACAGCAAGTTCATGGCCAGTCTGGACTGCATGGACTTTATATTTATATAAATGTTAAGAGCACTGGCTTTGTAATTGTGAGGACCAAAATTCAAATCCCATCCCTAATGGAGGAAGCTAGGTGTTCCTCCATATGCTGTGATACCAAGGAGGTGGAGG
This sequence comes from Myodes glareolus, assembly GCF_982192425.1. Taxonomy (NCBI): domain Eukaryota; kingdom Metazoa; phylum Chordata; class Mammalia; order Rodentia; family Cricetidae; genus Myodes; species Myodes glareolus. The sequence goes on along the minus strand of NW_028263222.1, from coordinate 1,326,793 downwards.
CAGGAAGATTGCAGAGTTTGTTGGCTTTCAGTCTAGCTGATACTTGAGCCCCCATATCACAGAGAGGTGCTGCCCCTGAGGAATAGATAAAGAATGTTGTAAGAGGACTCACAAGCCTCTTCTGTCCCCATATGCATATTCAGGTGCTCAACTCTATCGTGTGTGTGTGTGTTCATGCTCATTTGTTTGTTTGTATAGGTGCATGTATGTACACTCAGCAGACACAAACTACAGACATACATAAAATAAATGGCCAAAAGATTTTTAGTAGTATCTGATTAAGTATTTCATACATTTTACAATGTATTTTCATTGTATCTACATCAAAAGTGAACATTCCAATGCCCAATCCCAGAATTTACTCAAAGTTGCATTAAGAGGCTGGAGGGATGGCTCAACAGTTAAGAGCACTGGTTGCTTTTGCCAAGAACTTAAGTTCTGCTTCTAGCAGCTGCACCAGGTTGTCTACAAGCACCTGTAACGCCAGTTCTACCAGAAACTCTCTCCTGAATCCACAGGTGTTTGTTCTCATGAGCATCAATCTCAAAACAGACACACAAATTTAAAAATTCTAAAACCAAAAAAAAAAAAAACCTACACTAGGTTAATCAATATTAACTAAATTAAGACAAAAGGCTCCAGTAGGCCTGTGAGGGTAAAAAGTTTCAGTGTCCACTCCTAAGAACCAGATGATTGAGGGAACCAACTCCTACAAGGTGCCCTCTACCTCCACACAAACTGAGGAACAGCCCCTACCACATAATAAATAAATGGCAATAAAAAAAGCTATAGTAATTAAAACAGCATAGTATGGGCTAAGATAATATACCAGTAGAGTAAACTATAGTCCAGAAAGAGTCGGTTTCTAAGGGCACGAAAAGGAAGCCTAGAGAACACAAAGAAGACAAGCAGGTATGGGGCCAGGGGTAACTCAAGGTAAGGTAAAGGAACCAAAAGAGACAGGAGTGGGACCTGGACCTGGCAGAGATTTGTGGGAGGGATTGCTGTGCAGGACATCAGCCCAGCAGAGGTAAACCAGGTTCTTCTCTGACTGCCTGGAGTGATATCTTTGCTCCCCTGTCCTCTGAAGGTGCTGAGCATAGAGGACAGCTGAGAGGCAGATGGACAATCAGCACTGATGCCACATGGACACTGTTTCTTGCCCCCAGGCCAGAGGACTAAAACCAAAACCCCAGCCAGGTGAGCGCCATCCTGTCCTTTGCAAGAGCAGCCAGTGCTCTTGACCACTGAGCCATCTCTCCACCCACTTCAAATAGCTTAGAAGAACAATGGAGAACCCACACAGGGCTCTTCACATCTCCCACCCCTGACTCATCCTGTCTGCTTCCTCCATGTCCTCCATGACGCCATATTTTTCAGGGCCACCAGCTTCACACACTGACATGGAGTGCATATTCTTCTTGGCCACCAGCTTCACACACTGACATGGAGTGCAGCAGAGTCTCAGGGAGTCTCCTTCCCAGAACAGTCACCACCCTCAGGTCTCATGGGGTCTTTCTCTTCTCCTTCCATTTCCTATGCTTCCTTCTCTGTGGCTCTGGTTCCTGTCAGCCTTGAACATCTGCCTGGATTCCACCAGCTCTCCCATCTTTAGCTTTCTTCTCTCTGTCTTTATGCTCTGTGAGCCCTTCTCCCCAGGAATTCTTTCTTCTAGATCTTCCACATCCCTTGCCCTTTTCTCTTCACCTCTGAACTTCTCTGCCCTTTTTTCCTGTCTTTTCTTTTCCTTACTATACATGGCCTGCTCTGAGCCTACTCCATTTTTGCTGAGAAAGGGTCTCATATAGCCCTGGCTGGTCTTGAACTCTCTACATAGCCAATGATGACCTTGAACTTCTGACCATTTTGCCTCCAGTTCCCAACTGTTGGAATGTGGGTACATCAGCCCCAAGTTACATATCCCTGCCCCCATTTGGGGTGCTTATTTGCAAAGAAAACATAATAAATTCCCTCTGCTCCTGAAGTTGGGGAAGGAATTTTGAGTGCATGGTGACCATTCCTTGAACCCTGCTGGGGTCAGGTTACAGTCCCTTCGCAGCCCCGTCCTCATTTGGTGCCATAGTATAAAAGCTAGCCCCAGCAGAACAATAAAAAAGCTTTTCCACTTTAACCTTGTGTTCTGTGCATTCATTCAACCTGGACACCCTCTGCCAAGATTCTTGGTTCCAGCCCATGCTGGTGTGGCATTGGAATGACAGGCATCATACCACACCTTGTTTCTGAGGTGCTGGGAATGGAACCAAGGACCTTGTGCAATTAACACAAGCACTCTAAGAGCAACACAATGTCCCCAGCTCCTCCCTCTTTCCTCTCCCTGTGGCTTCTTTGGCCACATTCTCTTCTTCTAGTTCAATCTCAGGTCCCTTCTTCCACAAACTTAGCCTGAGAACATACACAGAAGATCTGAAACTTTCTTGCCTTCTAGTTTTAATCAAGTTGATGAGAGAGGATAGCATTGGTGTGTGTGTGTGTGTGTGTGTGTGTGTGTGTGTGTGTGTTCTCAGGAGTCATACAGTTCATATATTTTAAACATTTTTATTACATTTTACTTATTTGTTTGTGTGCTTGTGTATGCGGATATGAGTTTAATATGGCACACATGAGGAAGACAAAGGACAGCTTCAGAGAGCTATATTTTTCCTTCCACATGTGGATCCCTGGAATGAGATCAGGTTGTCAGTTTCTCTCTCTCTCTCTTTCTCTCTCTCTCTCTTTCTCTCTCTCTCTTTCTCTCTCTCTCAGTTTTTCAAGACAGAGATTCTCTGTAGATTTGGAATGTGTCCTGGAACTCACTCTTGTAGCGCAGGCTGGCCTCTAACTCATGAAGGTCTGCCTGCCACTGCCTCCCAAATGCTGGGATTATAGCATGTGCCACCACCATCCTGTTCAAGTTGTCAGTCTTAATGGTATGACCTTATCAACTAAGCCATTTCACCAGACCCCACTGGGTTTTGGTTTTTGTTGTTGTTGTTTATGCTTTTGTTTGTTTTGTTTGAGACAGAGTCTCACACTTGTCTGGAACTCACCAATTAGACCTGGCTGGTTGACCATTGAACATCAGGAATCCTCCTGTCTCCACCTCCTGATCACTGAGAATACAAGCATGCACCACCATGCCCAGTTCTGTGTGTATTATTAAATGTTTCTCTGTGTATGTGTGTATGTGTGCAGTGCACATGCTCATGTGCTCATGTGTGTAGAAGCCAGAGATCAATGGTGTGTTTTCTCAGTTGCTCTCCATTCTATTTTGTGTTCCTGCATTTATGTTGTGATTGTGTGTGAACTTAAGCATGTATGTGGAGGCTAGATGTCTATGCCAAGACTCTTCTCAGCTTCCTGGAATTCACTTTGTAGACCAAATTGGCCTCAAAATTACAGAGATCCACTTACCTCTATTTCCTGAGTGCTGGGTTTAAAGGCATGCACCACGACTGCCTGACTTTACCCAGCATTTTTTTACGTAAGTCCTTGGGAATCTAAATTTGGGTCTTCATGTTTGGAAAGCAGGCACTTAGCCAACTGAACCATCTCTCCAGTCCTGCACTTCATCTTCTAAGACAGGGTTTTTCACTGACTCTAGAGCTCATCTGTTAGTCCAGGCTGGCCAGTGAACTCCTGGGACTTAGCAGCCTGTTTCTGTTTCTCCGTCATCCAGCTTTAGGTGGGTGAATGCTGGGGTCTAAAGTCAGAACTGTATGTTTATGTGACAAGCACTTTACTAACTGGGCCATCTCTCTAGCCCAGCACCCAATGTCTTAATTCTTTCTTGTCCAGCCTCTAATCTGTTGCCAATCTTGTTCTTATGCAGGGAAATCATTGAAAACACTGAGAAATATGAGAATGTTGAACCTGAAGGTAAATTCTGCCATCTTCCAGTTTCCTCATGGCTCTGCCTTCTTCTCCCAAGACCCCACACTTGCAGTGTTTTTGTCTTCTCTTCCTCACCCTGTCCCTCCCATGTAGCCAAGGCCTTCATCTCACATTTGGAACTCCTGGCCATCGGTCTTCCTTCCTGTCACATGCCTCAACTTCAGAACTCTATGTTCCTTTTTCTCTAGGACAACATATGGACCCCAAAGAGAACTCAAGTCTGAAGGAGTTAAAGGGATGTTGATGGAGGCAGAGGGTTGGAGGTCAAAGATGTGGGAGGGACACTCAGGCTGCAGCTGCTGCTTTATGGGAGCCTCAGTTGCACTGCTGTTATCTAATGCCTTGTCCCCCCACCCCTACAGAATAACAGCATCGTGTATGCCTCCATTATCCTCTCAAACCCAACCTTTCCAGGAACACTACCCTGCCCGCCTGTCCATGAGAACCTGCAAAAAGAGACTGTATACTCCATCATAAAAGCCAAATGAGTGGGTCTGGGTGACCATCTCAGAGACACCTTTGCATCTAGTAGGAAGACTCCCAGTTTCCACTGACACCCACAGAGTCAGAAGCTTACAGGTCATAGATACTCATAGCCAAAGATAGAAACTCACATGTCAGAAATTCGCCTAGGTCTTTCTCACACAAATAAAAAGGTCTACAGAATTTGCCTAAATGAGTGTAATTAAGGGTCACTGGTATGACCCTTAACTTCTGGCCCTCTTTGACCCCCTCCTCTATCACTTCTATCTATCTGCCCAACGCAGTGGATGCCCCAAATGCTGGCAGCTGTTTACACAATGTGCACCCACATCTGTGAGTGTAATAACAAGTATACACTGTGACTGGTTCTCATGGACCACTGCACAGGACATCAGCAACAACTCTAGAGAGATGGCATGAGACAGGGAACTGAACACCAGATGGTTGTGATGCTTTCCAAAGGTCAACTCACTCCCACGCCATCTCTCTCTCTCAATAAAACCCTTAAACATACTATGAAGCAGTCATGTAGGCATGTTTCTTTACTACCCCTGCCATCAGTAGCAGGTGACCCCACCCCGACACCTAGACCAGCATGCCCATGAATCTGTTATGGCCGCTGAGATAAAGGGCTCCAGACAGGGCTCCAGGGATCAGTGTCTCCCTTACTGCATGTGAACAAACACTTATCTAGTAGAAGTCTGTCATCTGTGATTGGTTAGCGCATTTCCTCTGACTGGACAGTCACAGTTCATGACAACAGGGTCTCATGTGCAAGATGCACAGTATAGAAGACAATGAGAATACAGACTCATTCATAGGCAAACTGCTGGCTACTTATGCAACTTCAGAATTCAGTGTTCTGCCTTCAGGACCTCGGTGTGACATGCTTCGTATTTAGAAGTACAGTTTGCAAAGTAGGCTGGGCATCAGGTCATGCCTGAATTTTCCCCTACACACAGTATGGTATGTTCTAGGTTTTGTTGTGTTTTTTTTTAAAGATTTATTTATTTATTTATTACTTTTTGGTTTTTCAAGACAAGGTTTCTCTATATACCCCTGCCAGTCCTGGTACTCAGTCTATAGATGAAGCTGGCCTTGAACTCAGAGATATCCCTGCTTCTGCCTTCCAAGAGCTGGGACTAAAAGGGCACATTACCACCACCTCACTTATTTTAATTTTAAATTATATGTGTTCCCTCCCCCTCTCTCTGTGTATGTGTGTGTGTGTTTGTGTTTGTATGTGTGTGTGTGTGTGTGCGTGTGTGCGTGTGTGTGTGTGTGTGTGTGTGTGTGTGTGTGTGTATGTGTGGTGGAGGTAGGTGCAGGTTCCTGCAGAGACCAGAGATGTTGGTTCTCTGAGAGCTAGGGTTAAAGGCAGTTATGAGCTGCCTAATGTGGGTGCTGGGGCTTGAACTCAGGTCTTCTGTAAAAGCAGTTTAACTACTGAGCCATTCTCCAGCCCCCTTGTACTTGAGACAGAATCTTACTATGTACTCTTAGCAAGCCCAGAACTCCTTATGTGGACCAGGCTCATTTCAAACACAGTGTTTCACCTGCTTCTGCCTCAGGAGTACTGAGAGAATAAAGATGGCATTCCGAAGGTAGGCTGGCTTACTAAATTCTAATTTTGGATGATCAAATGTCAAGTACCTACCCAGGCCAGAGGTGTTCTATTCTTCTGCCCACGCCTCAAGGATGATAAAGTTGATGTTTACCTTTCTAGTGTTAGAACAAGTTTCAGTGGCCCCCAAAGCTGTTTTGAGGTGTTCCTTCCCTTTATCCCCCAGGTCACTTTCAGGGTGTTCCCTTTGCTTGCAGTGCTTCTCCACCTGACCTTACATGTTCTCCTTTTTCTCCCTCAGTTGTTTGCTTAGGCTTCACCCCTCACTGAAGCCCTTAATAACACTTTCCCACTTCCTCCTACTGCCATCTCTGATGCTGTCTGTCTCTCTCTTGTCCCGTTCTTCTTGGTTGTAGAGACAGACCCTCACAATTTAAATCAGGCTGTCCTCAAGTACACCCTCCTCCTGACAGGCATATGTGACTATACCTGACTGTATATGTAGTGTGAATTCTAGTTGGTCTTAATAATAAAAACCCAGAGTCAGATATCAGGGTAAATGGTGAAAGATCAGAACAACAAAGAAACAAGTCACAGCCAAGTCTTAGTCTTACCTTGTTAACTCCTCAGCCAAAAAAAAAAAAAAGTAGCTGAGCTCCTTTTTTCCCCGGGCTTGTATTTCTCTCTCTGCCCAGCCATATCACTTCCTGTCTGTCTATACAGACCTTGAGACCTCTGTGGTTAACTAGTGGCTAGCTCTGCTCTCTTGTCTTCTGGCAATCTTTATTTGTTAGAGCACAAACAAAATATCACACAATATATGTATTCTTTTTAGATTTATTTTATGTTTATTAATTTTTGTCTACATGTATGTCTATGAACTACACATGTGCCTGACAAGGCAGGGAAGACACAGGAAAACTTGACCACTCTGCTTTAGTCCTGTGTTCCCACAACCTGAGAGCACTGGGAGGAGGGAGCAAGAGTTGTATGACCCGTGCATTTAAAGCACAGCCTACATTCTGAGAACAGATTGTTTCCAGATAAAGCAAACCTTATTAAACTATGGCCCCTGTATGAACATATCTGTGCATACAGGGGCCGTATCTCACATAACACAATTTATACTAAACGTCCATCCCTAAGGATGTCCCTGGAGTTCTGAAGTTGGCTGGCTCAGTCCTGCAAATGATGGCACCTGAGCTGTGGATCCTTACAGCAAGCTCCTCATGTACAAATCACAGCATGTCAGAGGGTCATGATGTCATCTGCACAGGCTTTGTGTTGTTCTTCACCCTTGTCCTCTGTGTCTCTTTAAACCTTCCCCACAGACTAAGGACCAACTCCATTTTCCCATCAGCATCTTCAGAGGAAGGCTCAGGACACTCCTAGTCCCTCATGAGGAAATCCTGATGCTAAGACCAGTATTAGTGATTTTGCAGTGCTTGTGTGTGTGTGTGTGTGTGTGTGAGTGTGTGCATGTTCCTGTGTGTGTGATACCCTCAGAGACCAAACAAAAGCACTGGGTCCCATGAATGTGGATTTACACATGACTGCAACATGGGTGCTGTAACTGCTGCAAGTGCTCTTAACTGCTGACTCCCCCAGACCTCTATTTTACTAGACTTTTAAAAGTTTAGGGTGGGACTGGAAAGTTAGCTCAGGTTCAATCCCTAAACTCTGTGATTGTGGTTTGTAGGCTAGCTTTCTTTGCTTTATGTTTAAAAACCACTTATGAGTGAGTACATGTGATAATTGTCTTTCTGTGTCTGGGTTACCTCACTCGAAATAATGTTTTCTAGCTCCATGCATTTTCCTGCAAAATTCAAGATGGCCTTGTTTTTTTCCTGCTATGTAGTACTCCATTGTGTAAATGGACCACATTTTCCTCATTCATTCTTCAGTCAAAGGGCATTTCGGTTGTTTCCAGGTTCTGGCTATGACAAACAAAGCTGCTATGAACATAGTTGAGCTCATGTCCTTGTGGCACAATTGAGCATCCCTTGGACATATACCCAAAAGTGGTATCACTAGGTCTTGAGGAAGGTTGTTTCCTACTTTTCTGAGAAATCACTACACTGACATCCAAAGGGGCTGTACCAGCTTGCATTCCCACCAGCAATGCAGGATTGTTCCCTTTCCCCACAACCTCTCCAGCATAAGTTGTCATCAGTATTTTTGATCTTGGTCATTCTTACAGGTGTAAGATGGAATCTCAGAGTTGTTTTGATTTGTCTTTCTCTGATAACTAAGGATGTTGAACATTTCCTTAAGTGTCTTTCAGCCATTTTCGATTCCTCTGTTGGACAAGACCTAGTTTTACACTGTCACCCTCAGCAGTCTAAGGAGTACCATAAGCTTTTAGGAATCTTGACTCAGGATAAATTGGGATTGTGGTTTTGACAATGAAAAGAATTTCAGGAGTGGCCATGATAGCAAGGATTTTTAAATAGGCTTGAGGGTGAGCAGATATCTGTCAGTGAAAGCAGTTGCCTGAGGCCCTGCTGCTACTGCCACCAGCTGAGCCACCACCATGCTGTTCTGATCCAAAAAGATCAGAAAGCCTGAGCCAAAATTAACGTCCACCTCTTTTACACTGAGTCTTGGCATCAATGTGGGAGGAGCCATGAGAGAAGAACTCCAAAGCGATGATGGCTTCTGGTCAACTGTGATTGCTCCATGGCTCTGTGACCTCACAAGGAACCATTGTGACGTATGAGAGAGGGCCACTCATATTAGTCACCAGCTTGGCCTAGATCTTGTCCTTCGAATGCAGTGAAGCTGCTGGCTGGCTGCAGAAGATTTGAGAGACTTTGATATTTATTGTCTGATTTTGGAACTAAATATCTGTGATTACCACTGACCTGAATTTTGTAAGTGTGCTTCCCAGTGGGGTCAGGTTTGTGCATGAATTTTGACTGACATGGTTTAGATTTACTTAGTGCCTGTTCTTCAGTTTATTTTATTATCAATCATTTTCTATTATTCTCTACACATTCATCTTTAACATTTTGTACATTGGTTTATTTCTTTATGTTAAGTTTTCTTAACTTAGCTGTAAAAGGTAAGGGATTTGGTTTGGTCATGTGCTTAGAGCATACACACCTGCCTTATTACTTCCCTCAGCATTTCCCTGTGGTTGTGAATCCCCTTATCACATTAAGAGTCTTCTCCTGCCCACCATGCCACTCGTTAAACAGAACATGCTCTGGAAAGTCTTGAGGGGTGACAATTTCCTCATGGCCTTGCAGTATCACAGACAGGCCATCATCTTTTCCATGCCCACAAATACAAGTTTAAGGGAAAGAAACTGAGTATCATGAGGGTAGAGATGAAGAGGGCTGCAGTAGTTGGAGTCATCAGAGAATTTGAGGGTCTGAGTGAAAAGGACCTTGAGGAAGCGTGTGTGTTCACTATCAAGTCCACAGCCCTGTCTCTAACCCAGGGTAGCTCAAAGTCAACTGAGTGCACGATTGTTACTGTGGCTGTTATTGAAGACCAGATGTCCTCAAGGTTTGTGTTGCAGAGGTTTCACATCATCTCAAGTCTCTGGATTTCCGGTCTCTAACAGTGGGTGCTGTACAGGAGGTTGTAAAGCCCCATGATGGTGGAACCCAGCAGAGGAAATGGAGTCATTAGAGGCAATTTGTCTTGATGCTGCAGAGAAATTCTTGTTGAATAGAGAGCACCCGGACTTCTATACTTGACCTGATAAACAGGAATCTCCTAACTTGGACCTTGACATTGGGAGATTTCCTCTTTGTTGGTTGAATTTTGTGTTCAGTTGTTCTTCTTAATACATACACTCAACACTTTTTGTTGAGGCATGGATTTCTGCTTATGTGTTCATTTTGCTTAATTGTTCTGTTTAAAATTTTCTGCCATGTTTTACTTTGGTTTCATTTTTCTTATTTTACACCTTATCTGTGTGAAATAAGGAATCCTCTATACTACTTCTATAGATGTATACAGTGACCTGGGATTACTTTCATCTGCTCTGTGACATTACACCTTCCCCTTGTGCCCCATTTCAATTAAGTTTCCAGCTACTGATGCACAGCTCTAGAAACCATTTCTCTGGAACCAGGGGCTTACAGTATGAACCTCATGTCTGTTTCTTCTTCAGAGAATGACAAAATTGATGGTTTTTTAATATTTATTTATTATGTATAGAATATTCTGTCTGTGTGTATGCCCGCAGGCCAGAAGAGGGCACCAGACCCCATTACAGATGGTTGTGAACCACCATATGGTTGCTGGAAATTGAACTCAGGACATTTGGAAGAGCAGGCAATGTTCTTAACCTCTGAGCCATCTCTCCAGCCTCCGCAATGCTTGCTAAATAGTTTTCCCATAGAATTGTCCAAGGATTCCCTGTTGAACTCTCTGTGAACAGGAAACATCCTCACTGTCATGTGCTGGTTGACTTAGTGTGAAGAAGCAAGAATTCCGATAACAGATGTACAAGTGGATATTCATCAAGGACATTGGAGTACACTAAAGCCTGTGTGTGTGTGTGTGTGTGTGTGTGTGTGTGTGTGTGTGTGTGTGTGTGTGTGTGTTTGCTGTGATGGCTGTTGTTGTTCATCTGGGTTCAGCCGCAGGGTTATACTGACTTTCAAGACTATGTTGTTTTGTTTTGTTTTCACAGAAGTAACCTTTTATTTCCATGTTTCTCAGATTAAGTTTTCTGAGTTTGTTGCTTTGAGAGGATTAGTCAAAGAGACCAAATCCTATATCCTCATCTGTTTCCTCCAACTCTTCCTTGGCTTCAGCCTTGGCTGGGGCTGCAGCAGCAGCAGGAAAAGTAGTGGTTGTAGCAGCCACAGGGGCAGCAGCCACAAATGCAGATGAATCAGCCAGGAAGGCCTTGACCTTTTCAGCAAGTGGGAAGGTGGACTCAGTCTCCACAGTCAGAGCCAGAACCCGCTTATACCCATGGATGCTAGAGTGTGACACTGAAGCAACAGTCGGGTAACCAGTCTGCAAACACCAGCTACATTTCAGATACCCTGTAGAAAGCAAGAGTGCAGAGCCTGCTCTGTGATGTCAAGCACTTCTGGGTTGTAAATGCTGCCATTGTCAAATAGCTGCTGGATGATCATCTCAAAGGAGAAGGGGGAGATGTTCAGCAGCGTATCTTCACTGGCTCCCACTTTGTCTCCAGGTTTTATCAGCTGCACATCACTCAGAATTTCAAAGGTGCTCCTGGAGATTTTAGTAGCCTTGAAAAAAGAGGTCTTCTTGGGACCCAGACCAGTGTTCTGGGCTGGCACAGTAGCCTCACATGGGGCGATGGCACCAGCACAGGCAGCAGCTGGCACTTTATTGGCCAGCAGCATGTCCCTAATCTCAGTGAGGTTCTCCTTGGTGAATACAAAGCCCACATTCCCCCAGATATGAGGCAGCAGTTTCTCTAGAGCTGGGTTGTCCTCCAGATGCCACAGGATGGCCTTCTTCATCATGGTGTTCTTGCCCATCAGCACTACAGTCTTCCTTTGTGGGGACATATGGATCTGCTGCATCCACTTGGAGCCCACATTGTCTGCTCCTACAGTGAAGCATTTTGGATAATCATTCAAAAGTTGGATGATCTTAAGGAAGTAGTTCAACTTTCAGGTCACCCTGTCTTCCCTGGGCATCATGGCAGTGCATCAGGGATTGCCATGCAAGGTTTAAAAATGATGTCACTCTAACGAGGATGTCTGGTGAGCTCAAGACTATGTTTGCAATGATCTTTCCTTGTGTCTTTTTGATGCTCTTGAGGAGCACTAGTCACCATTATATGGGAAGACTCATTATGCACTATGTTAGTCCTGGGATGTCCTTGCTAACAGAAGTTGTGTTTCTCTTTTCATCTTATACCCAAATTGATCACCTTGCATGTTTTTTAACTTCTGGAATTGATCCTCACACACAGGGTGGAGTAGCTGGAAGGCATCAAGTGGTATGTAGGCTTAATAACATCTTATCAATGTTAGTGTCTCTTTTATGCTTCAAGAACTCTCTTGCTTACAGGATTGTCAACTCTCTAGAGTCAGTGCACATCACACACACACATTCAGGGTTCCCTAGATCCTACTTGTCCTTCTTTCATACTTCATGTCTTGTCTCACATTTCAAGAATTTGAATCTTCTTTCTGGGTGATGCATGTCAAGGGTTTGTCAGACTTCATCCTTTCAAATCACCAGATCTTTGTTTTGATCATTGTTCCTTTGGTCTTTGTTTTAAACTCTAAGTGACCACTTATTTCAACTCTGATCTTTCTTATGCTTTCTCATAATTGCTTTAGGGTTTGGCTTGGCATTATTTTCTTTTTAACCCTAAGATGTATCATTAGGAGGTATAAAGTAGCTATGATTTTCATGATGTAGACATTGAGAGTCATAAACTTCTCTTCTAGACCTGCTTTTGTCTTTTTCCTTCTAGCAACTTGTGGTGGTCCTATCCTCCACCTGTCCCAGTGGTGTCAGAGAGGAAGAATTTTGGTGTAAAAATCTCTGTGATGGAGAAGTATCAACACCATACAGAGGGAAAGAATCAATAAATAACAAGAGCACCTGTACATCATCCAGCTTTCCAGATTTAAACAAGCGCTGGATATAAGCTGGTCATGTTTTTCAGACCCATGGTTTTGTTCTGAGGAGACAGAGAGTAAGAGCTCATCTGATAGTGATCATGACAGTGAGACATATGAGGACTACCTCTCCTGCCTGGAAGACTCTGATTCAGACCTACAGAATGATGGTGGAGATGCTGAGATCCAGAAGACTGATAGTGAAGCATTAGAGAATACCTCTCCTGCATGGAGGATTCTAACTCAGAGTTGCTGAATAACAGTGGGGAGGATGAAACCCAGGACACAGGCAGCACCATCATGCTCATCCATCACCCATCAATGTGCTGTTTGTCCTGGAAGACAAGTGTCACCCCATCCTAGGACCACAGGATGATGTTGAGGTTACCAAGACCATCAGCACACCTAGAGACCTGAATGAATTTCCTCTGGAGTCTAGGGAGCTCTCATATGACACTATCAACACCGTGGGTGCTTTCTGAATGAACCAGAGCATGGACCATAAAGACACTGTGGGCACACACCCCAGCCAGAGCACGGACATCGAAGACACCATTGGCACTCGCCATAGCCAGTGGGCAGACCGTGAAGACTCTATGCACACTCATTCTAGCCTGAGCATGGACAATGCAGACACTGTGGGTGCTCTTCCGAGCCTGAGTGCAAACCACAAAGATACCATGGGCACTACCCCTGGAGTGCGGAAGACGAAGACAACGTGGATGTCCCCAAGTGTCAGAACACTGACTATCAAAACATCCAGAAAACCAACTTTGAAGAGTGGCCAGCCCCGAGAGGCAGCCATATCTTCCAAGAAGACACAGAGAAGGGATCTTTAAAGGGGTGAGGAGGCAAATCCATTATCTGTGCTGCTGTTTCTTCTGCTGCATCCTAACCTCAAAGGAAGGAGACTCAACCCCAGGTGAGGGGCAGGAAGACATTAAAAATGGAGTCCCAGTGAGGTTGGGTAGACACACCCAGTGACTTCTCCTTGTCTATTTGATCTTTGCTTTTGCCACTGATAGCACCATTTTTAGGACACAAACCCTAGTCTGTGACCCTAGAAGGAGCTTTCCCACTCTACCCCTTTATGTGGATTCTGAGAAAGTTGAGCATGAAGCAGACAAGCAAAGGATGCAATTAAAGGCTGTGGAGGAAGGAAGAGGGGTTTGGGCTTGGGGAAGGGTGATCAGGAAAGGGAAGAGAAATCATATAGAGTGCTATGAGAGAGCAGACTAGCCCAGTGGTGAGTCCTGAGATGTCAGAGTCACTAACAGAGTCATTTGCTTGTGTCTCCTTTCAAGGTCTGAAGAACAGACCTAGGGCCATGCTTTTAAACCATGGGTCTCATTTTGGCCTGGTGTGGCCCACCAGCCACAAGAGGGAACCAGGTCAGAACTTCATAGAGCTGTGTACCACAAAATATTATGTTCCCTGTGAGATACCCCCAGCAACATGGACACAAGCGCTCTAGCCCTCTTCTCCCTGCAATGGGAGCTGTTCGCTCCCTCAAGGTAAGCTCATTCTTGATCCAGCCCTATGGCTGGACATAGAAGTCAGTCACATGGCCACCCCACCTTAAAGAGCCAGGCATTCAACTTCTGCAATCCACATTATACAACTTCGTGTTCCACACAACATGGGGTCTTCACCAAGTCATTTCCTTGTTGTATGTGAGTATGCTTCTACCTTTATTTGTATTAATATATATACACATATTTACATTCCTACCTCTGATTAAGATATTTATACACATTGTTTACATTTGGAGGTCATTGTCCTCACTCATTGCACAGTTATTCATTCTCTTAGTCTTCAAGTTAGATAGCTAGAAATCAGTAGTCATATATGTTTATTATATTTATATTTAGGCTAATCAGGTTATTTAGATACATAGAGATCATACTTAATATAGACAGTATAATCTTCAACCTCTTCAAAGAGCTGTAAAAAATGGCCTTTAATCTAACTCATAGTTCTATAGTTGTGAGACACAATCGCTCCTGGCATCACCGCTCTACTCCCGAGAAAACGTTGAGCACCAAAGACTCTCCACATGGAGCTTGTCTTCTTCCTGGCAAAACTGGCCTTTGGGCAAAGAAAAAGCCCATACCTCAACCACTGACAAAATTACAAAATATCCGTAAATGGAGAAAAACAGGATTGTCTTATCTTGCCAAGACAGGGTGAGAGAGTCCTAAAAGGTTTCTTGCCTTTAAAAAATGGCATGTCAGTTACATCAGGCCTTAGCCAAAGTTGGTTGACTCAACATTTCCTAGTTTTAAAGATCCTTATCAATGACCAGCTATAAGGAAGTTTATGTACTGTGCAGGAGTTAATGGAGCACAGGGTAGAGAGGAGGAGAGGAGTGTGTGAAACAAGGGAAGAGAGAAGAAAATCAACAAGAGATTGAGGAGGACAGGGCATGACACTGGGGATGGGGAGGAGAGTCTGCCCATAGGAAATTCCAGTTCCAGCCAGGCAACTGAGAAGACAGAGATGAGCATGGAAGGCAGGGACAGGAATCTTGGGTGGGCTAATCAGGAGAAACTCCCTGAAAAAGAGATATATGGGATGCAGGACATGGGTTCCCAGGAGCAGAAAAGCATGCCTTTGGGGGGGGGCGTCAAGCCAACCCCTTCCCAGAAGCCTCCTTCTCCTTCTGCTCTAATCAACCTCAGGCTGATCTGGTGCATCTGTATTCTTTTCTTCACAGCCTCCTGACACCAGGGTCCATGCTGCCCTTCCCATGTTCCAGAAATTTAGAAACTGTGGTAGTATTTTAATCCCAGTGAATGAATTTTTCTCTTTAATTGGTTAAAATTACAGGACTTTTCTGGCTACTGTGAAAAGATAACTAGGACTTCAGAGGGCTGTGGAACATCACTGCCAGACAAGGTCAGCATTGTTAAACTGCTTTATGTCCAGTGATGACATCTGGGATCTAGATGGGGGAAACATTCGGTCATGGGGCTATGACGTGTCAGCCAGTGTTATTGTGTATGTTCTTGCTGAGTGAGGTGTCTGCAAAATCCTCATAGTCTCCATGCAGGTTGTGAACAGTTCTCTGGGTCAGCAAGTGCTTCCCATCTGACAGGGAATCCATGGTTCTCGTCTGAGGTGATTAGTTGGATCAGTGGTTCTCAATAGTCCTAATGCTGCAACCTTTTAATATAGTTCCCCCGATGTGAAGAACCCCTTTTCTCCTGCTTCATAAGTATGTTTGTGTCTGTTATGAGTCACAATGTAAAACAGTCATCTCTGTTTTCTGATGATCTTAGGTGAGCCTATGAAAGGCTCATTTGACCCCCAAAGAGGTAGAGACCCACAGATTGAGAAGTGCTGATTTAGATGAATTAGTTTGATTCTCTGAGTGTCTCTGTGTGGAAGATGATTTTCTGAAGCCTGGTCTTGATGGAATTCATCAATGAATCGGGCTTTCTTATGTCTCCCAGACTTCTGAAGTTGGCAGGCTCAGTCCTGCAAATGACAGCACCTGAGCTGTGGATCCTTACAGCAAGGTCCTCATGTACAAATCACAGCATGTCAGAGGGTCATGATGTCTGCACTGGCTTTGCACTGTTCTTCACCCTTGTCCTCTGTGTCACTCTAAACCTTCCCCACAGACTAAGGACAAACTCCAGTTTCCCATCAGCATCTTCAGAGGAAGGCTCAGGACACTCCTAGTCCCTTCCCTCATGAGGAAATCCTGATGCTAAGACCAATATTAGTGATTTTGCAGTGCTTGTGTGAGTGTGTGTATATGAGTGTGCGTGTGTTTTTGTGTGTTTCAGGGAAACAGTCAGACAGTTCAGAAGGTCATCCAAGCATGCAAAAAAATTTTCTCTGACATTTGAAGATTAAAAAGAATGGGAGCCCATTGTGGTGGCACATGTCTTTAATCCCAGCACTGTGGCAGAGGCAGGCTGATCTCAGTGCATTTGAGACCAACCTGGTGTGCAAAGTGAGTTTTAGGACAATGAGTACTGTTACACAGAGAAACTCTGTCACAAATAACCAAAAATAAAAAAAGAATAGGAGAATGGAAACGGCAAAAGGAAAAGCTATGCCTTATTTTTCTGGTTTGAGTTGGAGATCATGAAGCAAGCAGGCTTGGCCGTGATGTAGAAACTGCCATGTAGAGGGAAGACTTCCTATGAAGTGTAAGTCCAGTGTCTCATTAATGGAACAATCAATCTTCCCATGAATTATTGTGTTTTCAAATGAATCCATATTTCTGAGTAGAGGCATTCTGGGGAGGGTACTGATGGGCTCAA